>NC_053433.1:52343081-52413303 GCF_007990345.1 Gossypium hirsutum | reverse complement strand
TATCTTCAATCCATCAATCACATCAGTATTCTATGTTCATACATTATCAATTACTTATCCATATTAAATAGACATTACCAGTGGGATTATGACATATGTGATCGGTCAATGAGCAAGCCCATATCAGCAATATATGTCATTTGAATAACCAACATCATAATATCCACAAGCATACACAACATCATCGTTACAATTAACTTACCTGGATATGCTTTACAAGCCAATCCAAACAAGCCACATCTCATGGATATATACAATGAATCAATATAAGCCAATAATATGTCTAATCATTACAACTCTATCCATAAACTAAGTCCATAACCATGACACTACTTGATGAAGACATTAAGAATTCACACATGCATGCAAGAGGTAAGCGTGTGATAGTGTGAGGTTGCCTTCGACGATCTCCAACCCTGAGCTAACTATCATACACTAAAGAATGGAAAGAAGGGAGTAAGCTTTAAAGCTAGTAAGTTCATATGAAATAATAAGCAAATATCAACATGATTCCGTGGAAATATAATCATAATACACTTTTACTTATTTTCTGGTCAATGCTGTTTCTCGAGTCATAGTTATAAATTATTATACCTGAGCTACAGAAAAATCAAAACCAATAATTAAGATCCGTAAATTTCCCTGAAATTAAGCTCAATATATTGTTTTACCATAAAATTTCCAGAATTTTGGTCTACAAATAAGTACATTTTTATTTTTCTTATAATTAACCCATGTTAATCGCTGTGTAGTTAAGACCCCTCTACATAAAAATTAATTTCTTCGTACAAGTATTTGATAATAGATTTCCATTTGTTTTTT
This sequence comes from Gossypium hirsutum, assembly GCF_007990345.1. Taxonomy (NCBI): domain Eukaryota; kingdom Viridiplantae; phylum Streptophyta; class Magnoliopsida; order Malvales; family Malvaceae; genus Gossypium; species Gossypium hirsutum. Next base: position 52,412,481 of record NC_053433.1, on the reverse strand, counting down.
CAAAAATAGACTTATAAGGGTTTAATCTATATAATTATACCCAATTTTTTTTCAATTTTTAATTGATTTTTCCAAGTAAAAACAGGGGATTTAACATCTTCTGACCCAGCTCTCACAAAATTCCAATCTCTATAACATTGAATTATTTTACTTACCATTTCCTTTATTATGAAAATAGACTCAATAATATTTAATTTCATATCTTATTAAACCTCTAATTTGGTTCTTCCAATATTTGGTGAGTTTACAAAGTTGCACACTGCTGCAGGTCCAAAAGTCCAAAAACTGTTTTATTACAATTTCACTCTTACATAATTTCACTTACTCATTCCATCTTACTGAAAAGTTCTCAACTGTCGAGTACATTGCTTCCATAATCCAAAAAATATTCACTATTATCACATGGTCTGTTCACAAGTATTTCATTAGTCGATTTCGTTGAACCATCGAAATTAACCAACATGGCTGTACAATTCCACTACACTATCTGGTACGCATTTAAGCCTGCACTTAGTACTACACATGCGACCAACAATCCGTACACAGTGTAGCCTCACTAGTACTACACTATTGAACTATTCGGTAGCATAATAGCCTGTACTTTACTACACATGCGACCTAACCATTTGGTACATGTAGTATCCTCACTAACTACACAGTGACCTATAACCATTTTAAACACATATACTTGCCATAGTATATCACATGTGTTCTCACAAAGGATCATTTGTGCTTTCCTATTTCGATGGTCCAACTGGGAAATTCCTCACTTTTCACATTTTGCCAATTTATCCATAATAAATTTCAATTCATAATTTACATCAAGTTCACTCATATGCAACACATCTCATTCTAACAAAAATATAACATAAAAAAATGATATTATTTACATACAAACTTCCCTTTCCTTTTACAGTTATCCACTTAATAAATATCATTTATATAATTCTCAATATATTCAGCTATCATATAAGCAACCAATAATTGACCATCCAACATTTTATGTGCTACTAGTTATATTCATTTTTCTACAATTTTTATATACCATTCTTTCATCACTTTTCGATATACTAAATCATGCCATTCGTGCAATAATAATATAGAATTTTCAATTCAATATGCATTACAATATTATGACACACGAACTTACCTCGGCACCAAATAGCAAAAAGAATCTAACTGTCAATTTTCCATTTTTCACCTGATCTTGGTCACCCTCATTTTCCTTGATCTATAATATACATTTAGTCCAATTATTAGTCACATTATTTAATGTGATCTAAAAATTATATTTTGAAAATTACGTTTTTGCCCTAAACTTGTTAAATTCACTTTTTCCGAGGCTCATAAGTGATTTTTATTCAATTTTCTCACTCTATGGACTACCGAACCATTTTCATAACTATAGCAGCCCTATTTCCACTAAATCACACTTTTATGCAAATTTTGTAACTTTTGCAAAACGATCCTTTTTGACATTTCACGAAATTACTTAGTAAAGTCACTTATTACACACCGAGCATCATTTTCTACCATTAGACATCAAGCACATGCATGTCATCCATGGGTATTTTAACACAAACCCTAGCTCAAATATAGGTAGAAATGAGTAGATCTTGTTACGAGGATTTAAAAATCGTAAAAATCATTAAAAATGAGGCTAGAAGGACTTACAATCGAGCTTGGAAGCTTGAAAAACCCAGCTATGTCTTCTCCATGTATTTCGCCATGGGTAGAAGATGGACAAAAATTGGCTTTTAATTTTGTTTTTAATTCATTTTAATTACTGATTACCAAATGCCCCTAAATTAAAAATATTCTATTTCACTCATTTCATATCCATTTTGTCCAAAGAATTATCCAATGGTCTAATTACCATCTAAAGGCCTCCAATTTAAAATTTCATAACAATTAGACACCTCTAACATGTAGAACTCAACTTTTTTACTTTTTACAATTTAGTCCTTTTGACCAAATTGAGTGCCCAAACGTCAAAATATTTGAATGAGATTTTCACAAAATCATCTCGTGAAATTGTAGACCATAAAATTATAATAAAAATAAATTTTACAGTGTCAGATTTGTAGTCCCGAAACCACTGTTCCGACTAGGCCGTAATTCGGGATGTTACAACTCTCCCCCCTTTAGGGATTTTCATCCATGAAAATCTTACTAAAAGTGTGGTTCGATTTCACATAAACTCCACTATCTCATAATCATTGCTAAATAACTTTTACTCTGGCTATGTTTAATACTTAGCTCTTTAATTTCTCATACTAAAGTCATGACATTCCATGTTATACGACGCATCAATCGATCTTGACTTCTATTATAGAACTCCTATAGACAAGGTCGAACTCATACCGTCAGAGAGTATGTATTTACACATCATACTTGAATCCTCTCAGATTCAAATGGTGTATCTAGCCCGATCATCATGGCCTTAATTCTCTATCATTTTATACAGCCCGATAGTTTACTAGTTCGACCTCTAATCATCATCAAAATTCAGAGCTCAATTAGTTTTTTCAATAATTCATAATATAAATCCTGGATCTCATTTCGATTAACAAATTCTAGCATTTTAAGAATTCAACAATCTCAAAGATAATCCCATAAGTCTGATGAGCGAAAATTTAGTACTTACCAACATGATTTGCAGATTCATCAATTACTTAACAACAAATCATATGACATCTTTCTCTTTCGAAGATAGGAATAATTCTGATATGAATCTATAGTAATCTCATTCTCAGAGATCATACCATAACTATCTTATCATCCTTTAACAATTCAAGTTAGCTACACTATCTCAACTTTAGTCTTTCTATGACAGCAGATACTTTAAGCTATCATACTGCCTTTCTTGTCTTAAAACACATCACTAAAAATTAAGAAGTCTTTGCTCAATGCAGACTAACCCAATTCAAAGGCTTCGATTAACAATATTCTCGTATATTCAAATTGTTACCAACATGTAGTAGACTATTCAACTTTCACAAGACGAAAACTTTATCATTCAAAGCAACTTTAAATCGTATCAAAGTCTTCTAAGATATATACACTTTCATTCAGACTATCTGTCTTTTACCCGAAGAGATAAAATCTTATTCTCAGACTTGGGAAAAATTTCAGACATAAATATCGCATTAAATCTTTCAAACAACAACCCATACAAACTAAACAACCAAGTCGGTCTTAATTATTACTTGATAAAGTTTCAGGAAATCCTTCATTTCAATTGACAAACGATTAATATGTAATCATGCAAAATTCACTCATCATACTAATCAATGTTCATTTCAATTACACTAGGTCAAGGTAGTATAAGTGTTCCCAATCGAAGGCATTAACTTGAATAACTTTCTTGAGAAAAGAAATGCATCATACAAGCTGATAATAGCAATTTCACCACTTATGCCTTTTGCTGATGTCAATCCTTCATGAAGACTTAGAGAATCCGTATACTAGAATTGCCATATTGCTATGATCAAACCAGAAGCATAGTCACACTTGACATGATTATCACAATTGAAGAACATACTGTAGATATGAGCCGTGATTGATAAATTCTAAAATATAGATAACAAGAAAACCAGGATTAAGAAGCCCAAGATAGAGAAATCCAAATAAAGAAATCCAAGATACAATATCATAATGAAAGACCCAGAACAAAGCTCATAAGAAAATATGGAAGATTTCGATAATTTCCCAAGGAAAGAAGTCTAGAAGAATACATCATTCAAGCCCACTGGAATTAAATGCAACAAGGATAATGTACGTTCCCATATATATATATCAAACAGAGCATCCATTAGAAGGAACAGAATCATAACATCAGGTACATTATGTCATAAAATCCCAATAGACGGAACGTAATAGAATGTAGAGGGAAAATAGAGCAATACAAATTATATATCAGTCAAAATATCAATACTTTCATCTTATTCTAAGATTAAAAAACATTTTCACATGATAACAATTTATTTGAAAATAAATAGCCCAGTAATACTTCCGAGAGTAAATGAACTTATAGAGTACCTCAAGAGAGACAGTCATAACCTGCTTACTATAATTACCGCATTCAGATATCTTACATTTCAAGATTTATTCCTCCAACTATTTCTGTTATTACAAATCCCACATTATGATTTCATTGAAGAAGATCGGTTCTGAAAAAATTCCAGTTAATACGTTTCTTGACATCTCACTTTACTAGCTTTGTATTTACTTATCAATCTAATTAATCTCTGATCATAGTTATAATCATTCTATAGTTGAACTCTTTGGTCTAATACTTGTGAACTTATTCAACACTGATCTTATAAATCTTTACAAAACACCACTCTAGTAAGGGGGTGGGGTCGTAAGGTCCCTAACTTTTCTCTCACACACATATACATATAACACTATTTCATCATCATAGTAACATTTTCACAAACATATCATCCACTTCTGGCAAATTATTATTCACACCTGTATGGCACGAACATTCCAATTATCTTATTTAAACTAGTGAATTTATGCATGCATTCTATAGATTCTGAATAACTTTACTTATCCATTAATTCAATCAAACAAGTCATGCACATAACATCTTATGAGGGCCAAACAAACATGGATAAGTATGTCAAAATTAAAAATTTTATCTTGTACATTATCCTACACATATCATTATCATCATATAACTCAATTCAATCAATTTTAGCACATTTACTTAAATTGTATGTGTTTGCCCATTATAATTATCCAAACAAGTATACACGAACATTTATTCCATCAATAAGGTTGGTGGGTTACCCAAATACATACATTTACTAGAGCAAATCGATCATATATATCATATCAGCTAAACAGAGATAAGCTTATCATAGTGTATTTCTTTATCTCATTTAAAAATACCATTGCAATCCATCAACATTCAATGTTCAATCGGACAATGACATTTTATCCGTATCATGTTATTATGAACTTTTATTCATACCTTCATGAATTTCTATTTGTCACATTTTCTTAATCAAGTAAATCAAATGCCAATGTGATATGAATATCAAACAAGCATAGGTACTAATCACAACATGAACTTTCATCTCACATGTTATCACGTACATATCATGAACTTTTATTCATACTTTTCTGAGTTTAGGCTCATCATGACTGTACTTTAATCAAATGCCTTAGCTTCACATTGAAAATAATAGGTATAGCTCGGTTGGAGAGCACCTTTGTCCAAAAAGGATAGTTCTCATTCACGTCGGGAGACATCACACTATCACAGATTTGTGGCATGTATAGCTAGACTCTCATAAATGCTAGGTTAGTCTGAGAATCGACTAAATCGTAGCTCTGATACCACTAAATGTAACACCCCTTACCCGTACCCGACATCGGGACAGAGTTCGAGGCGCTACCAGACTTAAACATTCACAAACATGCAAAACCAGGCCATAAAATTTCATTTAAATTAAGAACATTCAATCACATGCATAATGTCCCTTACACGAGCTACCGACGCTCTAAACATGCATTAAAGGCGGTTTGGGACTAAATCGAGAACTTAAGAAATTTTTGGGGAAACTTAGAAAAATTTTCCTGAAACAGGGTCACATGCTTGTGTGGACACAAGGACACGCCCATGTGTCTCTAAGACGCCCGTGTCCTCAGGCCGTGTAACTCTCTGTTTATGACATCAGCAAAACAAATTTAACCACACGGTCAGGCCACACACCCGTGTGCTAGGCCGTGTCCTCCACATTGTCGAGACACATGCCATGTCTCTACCCGTGTGACTAGTACTTAGGCTATTTTCCAAGCCTTTTGTTACTTTTAATCCCTCACATCTTTCCACACATCAAAGATATACATCATTGCATCATTTTAATGATTTAACATACTTTACTAAGGTATATTCTTACCTTTAACATGCTATCATTCACTTATTACACATACTCATATAATATCAAATCTAGGCACAACAATTCTATATTCATTGACCTTATCATTTGATGATCAGTTTTACTGAACTTTCATAACCATCAATTTATCAAGTAGCTTCAATCAACATCAAGTATTCATGTTCAAACATTATCAACTTATTTCCATATTATACATTTACCACGTGGCTGTGACCATTTCTGTAACATCCCGATTTTGGGCCTAGTTGGAATAGTAGTTTCGAGACCACAAATTCGATAAATAAAATTTCATTTTTATTATATTTTTATGATCTACAATTTTACCAAATAATTTCGTGAAATTTCGTTCGAAAATTTTGACGTTTGGGCACTCAATTTAGTCAAAAGGACTAAATTGTAAAAATTGCAAAATGTGTGTTCTAGTTCACAAAGGTACTAAGTGCTTGTGAGTAATGGGTTTTTAAATTAGAGGTCCTTAATTGGTAAATAGCCCATTTTGTAATTAGTGGACAAAAATGGGTATGGCATGGTATGTTTTTATTTATTTTCATTAAGGGTATTTTAGTAATTTGACAAATAAAGCCAAAATAACTAAGAAAAAGATGTCTTCTTCTTCATTTTTCTCATGCGATAACCGTATATGGAGATGGAATACATGGCTAGGGTTTGTAAAACTTTCAAGCTTGATTGTAAGTCCATCTTTGCCTTGTTTTTAATGTTCTTTGCATTTTTGAAATCCTTGTAGCTTGATTTACCCATTTCTACCATTAATTTGAGCAAGGGTTCATGTTTAAAAATTTACCCATATATGACATGCATGTATTTTGATGTCTAATGGTAGAAAATGAGTATTGGGTGTTAGATAAACAAATTTTGCTAAGCGATTTTACGTGAAAATGAGTAAAACGACATAATTGGTAAAAATACCTAATGTTCATAAGTACATGTTAGAGTGAGAATTTGATGTTGCCATAGAAGGGAAAAATGATCAGCATGTCATAAAACATAAGAAAATAGGATGAAGTTTAATTTCTGAACCTTTGGGAAAACGTGCAAATATGCAAAAGTTTAGGGGTCAAAATGCAAATTTATAAATATATGATTTATGGACCCATTTGAATAATGTGAGTAATAAATGAGTTATATTTGTAATTTTAGATCAAGGAAATCGAGATTCGGCTTAAAATCGGGAAAATACCAGGTAGTGGACTGAAATGGTAAAAATGGTCATTTTCGTATACGAGGTAAGTTCATATGATTTTTAATAATGCAATGTGTATTTTAATGTTGTTGCTTTAATAGTACATGAGATGTAAGTACATGTACAAATAAATACCTTAATTGATATTTTAAATGTTTAAATAACATTTAGATAAATAATATGTTATTTGGTTACTTTGTTGCTATAATATGTTTTGACGTTTTATGCTTATGCTATAAGTGTTGCCATGTTAGTATTTGTATATGATAATTCCATATGATATGAGGCCAACATTTCAAGAATGTTCGACAAAGAGATGAAAGTCCAAAAATCCCGTTTGAACTTAGAAATAGGTAAGGATACAAGTGACATGTCACTAGGATAGTTATGTATGTATGAACTCATTTGATGACATGATACATGCTAGGTCGAGAGCTTGTGTAGCCCATTGAGAGACATGTAATTATGTGGTACGCGCTAGGTCCGGGAGCTTATGTAGCCCCATTGAGAGACATGTAATTATGTGGTACACGCTAGGTCTGGGAGCTTATGTAGCCCTGTTAAGAGGCGTGGTTATGTGATACATGCTAGGTCCGGGTGTTCTTATGTAGCCTTGTTGAGAGGCGTGCTATGTTATGATTATGGCACTTCGGTGCATTTGTATCCGAGTATCCTGTTCATTATTCCAAATGTTCAACGGGTAATGTATATGAAATTTGAACGTAAGCTAAGTAAGGTATGTATATGTGCAAGAAAGCAAAGGTATATATTTGCCATTATGTACTCATATGACTATGATGATTTATAGCAATATATGTCCTTGTGTATTATGTATGAATGGATATGAATGGTAATGTTATATGATTTGATGAAAGTATGATGGTTTGTGAAAAGATACATGTATGATATTAAATCATGCCTATGAGTATAAAGTAAGAATAAATTTATGTAGCTATTGTGATTTTGAACTGAAACTGTGTTGAACAATAGTAGTAGCCCGACTTTGAAAAATCACCATAAATAGTGTAAGTGGAATTAGAGCTGAATAATATATGAAATTAAATCTTAATAAGCCTAGTTTCACATAAAGAAAATGGTGTAAGCAAAGGAATTTTTTATCATGATATATTTGAGTTCTTGTAAGATAGATTCAGAGTGATTCTAGACTTCCCTGTCTTATTATTAGAAAATCACTAAAAATTGTAAAAAAATAATTGTGAGTTAGAATTTATATGATTAAAATACTTATTGAGTTTATTTTTTATAAAGATAGATGCAAACATTATCCGAGTTCCGTATTATGAGATAAATAATTTTTAGTGAAGAAAGGTCAGAACTATTGGACAGTGAAATAGGGGCAACTTTAATGAATAAACTGTACTAATTGGCTAAACCAAAAATTCTGAAAATTTTATGGTAAGAATATATGTGAGTCTAGTTTTTGGAAAAATTAATAGATCTTAATTTGGAGTCCCGTATCTCAAGTTATAAATAATTTATCAACTATGACTTGAGTAGATAGCTTGACTAGAATATGACTAAAAGTGTAATTATAGTTGTTTTACCTAAGGAAACATATTGGTAAATTGCTTATTAATTTCATATGAACTTACTAAGTGTAAAGCTTACCCCTCCCTCCATTTCTTTTAGTATTAGCAGGTCGGCTCAGGGATGGAGATCGTCGAAGGCAGCATCACACTATCAAAATGTTGATGTGAAGTGTCGATAAACTTCAAGTCTTTTCAAGTGAGTGGCATGTAAAGAGACTTAGTCTTTATGATAGTTGTTCGTATGATTTGGCCAAACGTATTGGCTTATGATGGTTAAATCGTATATAGCCATGTGATATGGTTTATATTCGATCATTGGGTTGTAAACCTAATTGATTATGCATGCTTGATCCATTGCTATATGATATGTCATGCTTATGTGGTGAATAAATTATGATCATTAGATGTGACCATATTCTTAATGTAAAGGTGTAAGGTAAGAAAAAGTAATACTGTGGTTAAACATGAAATAAGTGTGGAATGTCTTAGTCAAGCATGTTGTTTTATGTATGTGAATAGATGGTATGTCTAGGCTTGGTATAAAATGAGAACAAGATCTGATATTTCTAGTTCTGGTTAATGTAAGAATGTGTATTATGTGCATGATGGTAGACAAATGATATATTTGTATCAAAATAGAGAATGTTGAATGTTATTGAGATCATGTAGATATATGTAGGGTGACAAAGGCTTGGGAAATAGCTTGAGTTAATTACACGGGCTGAGACAAGGCCGTATGTCTCAATCGTGTGAGGGACACGGCCTGGTGACACAGGCGTGCAACCTGGCCGTATGGTTCAACTCATTTGATGACGTAATAGACAGAGAATCACACGGCCTGAGAATATGGGCGTGTTGATGGCACACGGGCGTGCCCTTGTGTCCACACGGACGTGTGGCCCTGTTTAATGAGAAAAATTTCTATGTTTTCCAAGAACTTTCCAAAGTTCTCGATTTAGTCCCGAAACCTTTCTAAAGTGTGTTTTGGGCTTCGTAGACCCAAATAAGGGACTATGTGCATGTGAATGAATGTTTCGAAATAAAAATAAAATTTTGTAGCCTGTATTTTAGTTGAATGTTTGTATGTTTGTCTGGTAATGCCTCATACCCTATTCCGGTCTCGGGTACGGGTAAGGGGTGTTACAATTTCGATCAGTCAAGAAGCACTCATCATGCATATATGTCATTATACGAACCATACATATCCCACAAGCATAAACGCATCATCGTATCACAAGAATTAGAACTTATCATGGATAATTAGCCTTACAAGCCACATCTCATGGCTATATACAATAAATCAATATAAGCCAATACATATGGCTAAGCATAATAGCATCTATCATAAAACTAAGTCCCTATACATGCCACTCACTTGAAGACAATAAGATTCATCAATGCTCCAAAAAAGGTAGCTTGATACTGTGAGGTTACCTCCGACGATCTCCAACCCCGAGCTAACCTGTCAACACTAAAGAAATGGAAAGGAGGGAGTAAGCTTAAAGCTTAGCAAGTCCATATGACAATAATAAGCAAATTATCAATATGATTCCATGGAAATATAATCATAATTACACTTTTACTTATTTTCTGGTCATGCTGTTTTCTCGAGTCATAGTTACTAAATTATTTATACCTGGAGCTTCAGAACTCCAAATTAAGCTCTGTAAATTTTCCCTAAAACTAGACTCGCATATCTTTTTACCATAAAATTTCCAGAATTTTAGGTCTATCTAATAAGTATAGTGTATTCTTTAAATTATCTCCTATTTTGCTGTCTGACAGTTCCAACCCCTCTGCACTAAAAATTAATTATCTCTTCGTACAAGGTTTTGATAATTTTTTCTTTTATAAATCATAACCCATCATTATTTTTTTACAATTTTTAATGATTTTTCCAAATCAAAACAGGGGATTCCGAAATCATTCTGAACCTATCTCACAAAAATTCAAATATCTCATAATATGCAATTATTTTACTTACACCATTTCCTTTATATGAAAATAGACTCAATAAGCTTTAATTTCATATCTTATTCAACCTCTAATTTGGTTTCCACTATTTTTGGTGATTTTTCAAATTTGCACAACTGCTGTTGTCCAAAACTATTTTATTACAAATTTCATTCTTACATAATTTCACTTACTCCATTCCATCTTACTGAAAGTTTGCTAAACTATCGAGTACATTGCTCATAAATTTCCACAAACATATATCTGCACTTATTCATCACATGGTCATGTTCACAAGTATTTTCACTAAGTCGATTTCCCGTTGAACTCATCAGAATAATAACAGATACACGGTTGCCTGCACATATTACTACCCTTGTAACTGAAGCTATCTGGTACACATAGTAGCTTGCACTTAGTACTACACATGCGACCAACAATTTGGTACACGTAGTAGCCTGCACTTAGTACTACACACGTGACCTAACCATCTGATACACGTAGTAGCCTGCACTTAGTACTACACACGTGATCGAAACTACCCGATACGCATAGAAGCTTGCACTTAGTACTATACATGCGACCTAACCATCTGGTACATGTAGTATCCTGCATTTTGTACTACACACGTGATCTAAAACCATTTTAAACACATAGTACTACACTTGTGTTTTCATAACGGATCATTCGTATCTTTTCTATTCCGAAGGTCCAACTGGGTAATTCCTCACTTTTCAATATTTTTCCAATTCATCCATAATCAATTTCAATTCATAATTTACATCAAGTGATCACTCAATATGCAACCACATCTCATATACTAACAAAATATTATAATATAAATAAAAATGATATATTATTTACAAACAAACTTACCTTCCTTTTCACTCTTTCACAAGTTATCCAACTTAATAAAACATCATGTTATATCAAATTCTCAATATATTCAGCTATCATATAGCTAGCCATCAATAATTGAACCATCCAACATCTTTTGTGCTACTAGTCATATATCATTGTTCTTACAATTTTTATATACCATTCTTTCATCACTTTTCGATATATTAAATCATGCCATTTTCGTGCAATAATAATATAAAATTTTCAATTCAAATATAGCATTGCAATATTATTGACACACGAACTTACCTCGGCACCAAAATAGCAAAAAGGAATCTAACCATTGATTTTCCATTTTTCACCCGATCTAGGTCCAATCCTCATTTTCCTTGATCTATAATATCACATTTAGTCCAATTATTAGTCATGTTATTTAATGTGATCCAAAAATCACATTTTGGAAAATTACATTTTTGCCCCTAAACTTTGTCAAAATTACACTTTTCCCCCTAATTCGGGATGTTACAATAACAATGTATATACGTAAGGCCATGGCTAGCCTATGGCATTCTGATGAGAATATCATAGTTGGGCTATGGTATCCTAATTATAAGACCATAGCTGGGGTATGGCATTCTGCTGATAAGACCATAACCCAGTTATGGAACTAAGAACGTAAGACCATGGAAGGGCCATTGCAATGCACAAGTAAGACTATAGTTGGACTATGGCATAATATAAATCATGTACCACGATTTCAATCATCTTTCCAATATGCATCGAATGGAAATACATGAAGATTTAAATACAACGTGCGTAATGGCAAGTAGTTCGTAATAGTATATATGTGTAAAGGTGGTAAATGTTGTATTATCATTATATGTTAAAGAGATTTCACATTGTGATAGTAAGAAATGTTAATGTATTGAAATGTGAAAAATTGATTTGAACTAATGTTTGAGCATTACTCACCTATTGTGAGCTGTGATTGACATGAGTTCTAATAATAACCTTGTTAACAGGAACTCTATTAATTTATCTTGTTATTTGAATTATTATATTTAATTAAGTTTTATCATTTAATTGACAAATTTATTAACCTTTATGAAAGCTTACTTGTGTCATTGTCTCTTTCTTGTAGGTCATGTTTGATGGAAATTGGGAGATCGGATCAACTAAAAAAGAATTTACACTATTCAAATATCTTTTGGTATATTTTGAATTAAATTTTTTTTATGTGGCATGTAATAGTGGAATTTGGTTATGGTCTGTAATAGTTCTTATATACTTATGCTGTATAGTTGTGTACATATGATGTTGTGGTTTGAACAACTTCGTTAGGTATGCATGCTTAATTATAAGCTTAAGCATAATGGATGAATGTGATTTAATAAGATTGGCTTGAGCTAAGTATGACATTTTGAGATTCATTATAGGTTATTAGAAGCATGTTTGTAGTTTGTTTATGTAGTTTAGGAAATGAATTATGTAAGTATTGAATTGTGGTGCCATTGATGGCATATGGGTGAGGCTTTAGGTTGATTGTGTTGGCATGCTTCGAGTGTCATTGAAATGTATTTTTCAGGACTTATACTCATTTGTTGAAGATTGGTTTAGGTGCCAAAGCATTTGGATATGAAATGAGCAAGTTTTATGTCATTTTTGGGCACACACGGCTTGGGACATAGTCTGTCACACGACCATGTGTCACACACGGGCATGTGCCTTGAACGTGTTAAGTGCAGATTTCACATGGGCTGACACATGGTCTGCGACACGGTCGTGTGACCCAACATCAAATTCAACACGATCTATGACAAGTCCATGTGAGGGTATTTCGAATGCTACATGGCTTGGGTTATGTCACACGATCGTGTGACCCCTGTTTTGAAAATTTTTAGTTTTTCTCTAAACTTTTTGATTTGCTTCGAATTGGTCCTTGATTGTTCTTAAACTATTTTTCGGGCCTCGAAGGCTCAATTTAAGACCCAAAAGAGTATGTTTTACTTCAATCTTAATTATTTATGAAAATTTGTTAATTAATTTGGTAAACTTGACGCTATTTGTTATTGCTTGTTCTGAATTGTACGGTAATACTCTGTAACCCTAATTCGGCGACAAAAGTAGTTATGGGTGTTACAGTTCCAAAATTTCAATCTTCAATTGGTATGCTCAAAATACTCATTTTCTTGTAATTTTTATGTTTTTGAAATCCTCGGAGCTTAAGCTAGCTGTCCCATGTTGTACTTTTTGATATTGTTATATTTTGAGAATGTTACTAGTGTTATATAGTTGAAGTTTAAGGACAAATTTGATAGATTTTGAGTTTAGTATTGAAAAAGGACTAAATTGTAAACTCAATTGATGATTTTGTGTAATAGGGGCTAAATTGCACAAAATTTGAAATTTATGGTTGAAATGAGAAATAGTAAGTCAAATTAAGCTTAGAGTGAAACTAGTATAAAATTGCACTTTAAATTTAAATGTTATGTTAGTCTCGATTTTTTTGTCTAAAATGAATAAAATGCAAAAGTTTTAGAAATTAACAGCTGAACATGAAAATGATTGTGTATTAATGATTTGGCGTATTGATGTTAATCCATAGCTAATGTCGACCCGAATTCCTCAAAACGAAAAGGAAAAGATAAAGTCATCGACCTGTAGCTCATAATTTATAGTTTGTATTTCTATAACCCAAACATTTTCAATTGTTGTACTTGCGTTGCATGGTAATAACATAAGGTAAGCTAGAAATGATAGAATGAGTTGAATTGAATCGATCTAAATTAGTTTTTTTGTGATAAGGACTAAATTGAACAGTTTTGAAAATATGATATATTGTTATACTTATGCAATTGAAGTCAATTGTGATGAGTTATATTGTCACATATGTATATTGATAATTAGTTGATGAAATTTTGTTGTGAACTTGAGAAATTGATTATTATAAATTAAGATGAAAAAAGATATTAAAGTTTGATGATTCAATGAACGTGAAATGGTAGTGTAATGCTTTATATTAGTACTTTTGTTAGATTGGTTAAAATAAGTTATGAAGTATGGAAATTTACATGGTAATTTGCATATCATCCATTACTTCTAACTCATGCATTTGAATGTACTTTATTATTTTTTAATATTTGGATTATAGAAATACCACTGAGTTTACTCAGCGTACGGTTTTATTTTCTGTGTGCAGTTTAGGTACTTTACGTTTTGGTCATCGAACCAACATCCAACAACAATCCTGGACTCAAGAATTGGTGATAGTTTAATTTGGGTCATGGCATGTACCTTAGGAGTCTTTGGTTAAACAATGCTTAACTTTGATCTTGTTGGCATTTTGAGAACTTTGTATATATATGCTTTTATATGTAATTGATAACAATATTGTCTTGTTAGTTTGGTTGGTGTTTTGCTTATAAATTGCGAAGGTACTATAGTAAAAGAATGATATGTAAATGCTAGGTTGAATGGTTTTGATATGGCTTTGTGCTTGTTTATATATGCTTGATTTTCAATCATGGTTATATGGTCCTAGAAATGGTCAAAACATGTATGTTATGGTACTTGTTATGAGGTGCCTCAGAAGGAATATTGGACTTGTTAAAATATGAATCTATGTTTGAGTTTGAACTATTTGATTGAGGTGCCAATTGTGACATATTCGTTAGGCACATTGGTTGGTTGAGATAAGTATAATTTTGGTGTTATATTGATGCATTTTGAATTGGTTAAACTTGGTTTAAAGTGTTCTTGTAGTATAAGTGAATTAGGTTTAAAAGTCTTGCTTTGGGACGTAGCTACAGGTTGGCACAACCTGTAACACGATTGTGTGCCCTACATGAGCATATGACAGGGTCGTGTGGTCTACAAGTTGTTAGGCGATTTTAGTGTACATAGATACAGTCTGTTACACGGCCTAACGATGCAGCCGTGTGACACGTTTTTTAATATTTACACTTTTAGCCCACATGGCCTTAATGCGGGTACACGGTTGTTCACAAGGTCGTGTTTGCATACTATTAGGGGACACGACCATGTAACATTTTCAGATTTTTCCCAACTTTTTTGTTTTAGTTTCAAAATGATCCATGTTTGCTACGAGGTTGGTTTAAGCTTTCATAAGCTCAATATTAACCTGAAATTGATTTAATTGCATGGTATGCATGATTGAATGTGGTTAGTGGATATTGAAATAATATTTTAGACTATTAAATAAAATCAAGTGTTTTGTATTTTGCTTCTAGCACTCTATGGCTCGGGTTCGACAACCAGACTGGGTATGGGGTGTTACATTTAGTGTAATTAGAGCTATAGGTTTAGCCGGTTCTCAGACTAAATCAAGCTCAGAATTGAGTCTGGAGGTACATGCCATTGCCGAGTCGAGTTTGAGTCAACATTTGAATGCTAATGAGTAATTTTTTTTAATATTTGAAAATGTTAGGGTAACCAAGAAATATTGATAATGATGACATGAATAATAGTGGTCACTCTGTTGAGAACGAAAATAGGATTGGGGTCGAAGAACCTAGTGAAGATTTAGCCAATGCTCAAAAAAAATAAAATTGTGAGATCTCGACAAGAAGATTGAGGTAATGAGGGATTATCCCACAAGATAGCGAAAATATTTTAGAAAATAATGAGAACTGCACCACAAACTACTTCGACAACTACAACTCGACAAGCCCTAATAAAAGAACTACGAAAGTACTGTGTTTTAGAGTTTATGGGAGTAAAAATGGTTGATGATCTGTTGTAAATTTGTGTAGCAAATTAAACTAGTTTTCACATTTAAAGAGCTTGAATACAGCATTTATGTTATGGTTTAGTTAAGTTTTCACAATTTTATTTACATTTAATAAAATGTACAAATTGAGTCTTTTTGTAATAGCCTGTTTTCAGTGAAATCAGTATAGTGGTTTCGGGACCACAAATTCGAGTTAGAAAGAAAATTTATTTTAATATTATTACATGGTCTGCATCATGATAGGAAAGACGTATGAAAATTTTGATAATAAAATTTTACTGATTTTATGTTTAATTAGAAGGAAAGGACCAAATTGTATAAAGTGCAAAGTTTGAATTCTAGTAGTTAGAAGGATTAAATAGCTATGGAATTCAAAATTTGAGATCCTTATATGGTAATTAGACCATTAAGAAAAGTTAGTAGATATTTATTAAGATTCATCCATGGAAATGAAAGAAATGATAATGCCTAAATTGGAATGTTGAAAAATTAAAGATGATAATTAAATTAAAAGACAAAAATATCATATTACTATCATCTTCTTTCCCAAATTTCTATGGAAACCCTAGGAAGGAGAAAGAAAATCAAGCAAGCCTAATTGGGTAAGTAAACTTGCTCGTTTTTAGTAATTTTTATTTTTCGAGATCAGAATAACCTAATCTAGCTATTTCGGGGTTTAATTTGCAAAGTTATTAAAGTATTAAAGTTTTTCTATGGATGAATATGCTGTAATTTTGAAATTTATGGTAGAAAATGAAAGGTTTTTTATAGATAAACAACTTTTGTAAAGTGAATTTTGATGAAACTGTGATTTAGGGACTAAATTGTAAAAATGTAAAATTCATGGAAAATTTCTAATTTTTTTGAAAAACATGGGCTGTAAATGTTATATAAAGAATTCAGCTAGGCTTCGATTAAGGATTGAATTGCATCAATTTCATTTTTCGAGGCTAAGAACGAAACTAGAATTAATCAAAAGTACAGGGACAAAATGATACTTTTGCCTAAAAAGTGAATTAGGTTGATTTGAATATGAAATGTAATAAATTGATGATTAAATTCATTTATATAGATCTAGAAAGACCAAATACGAAATTGGATTGAGGAAAAGAAAAAGTGTCAGGTCAGTAGATTTTCATACACGAGTAAGTGTTGAGGTAAGTTCGTGTAACTAAATTGTGTATGTTTATATGCTTGAGTTGAATGTTGTGTATGTGAATTGTACAAATGTCATATACATGAAATTGATTACATATCTAACAAAGCCAGATAAATATTTAATCCCGTTTGAATAATGGAATTCGATGGACACAGGATTTCCCGAATTGGTTCTAGTCCTACATACGTTGTGAACACACCACAGCTCCTACGAGCATCCCGTTATAGGACCTCTTGAGCTTCCCATTATATGGTTCCTATGAGCATCCTGATTGGTAGTGATCCTGCATGTGATGCAAACTATCGTAGCCCTTTGTAAATGTCCTATTATATGATCGATTGTGATCTTGCATATATTACAGACACAAACGCAGCTATTTGTGAGCATCCTGATATGGCTTGCTTGAACTTCCTGATATATGGCTATCCAGAGCTCCTGATTAAAGGCTCTTCGTGAGCTTCCTAATTAAAAGTTCTTTGTGAACTTTCTAATTATAGCTCTTATGAGCTTCCTATTATATAGCCCGGATAAGCTTTCTGATAGGCTCTTTGTAAGCTTTCCGATTAATTGCTCTTTGTGAGCTTCCTAGTTTATGGATCGAGAGAGGGATTACCGAATATGTGCTTTAAAAAGTACCCCCGAATATGAATTGACAGATCACTATTTGGTACACCTCAAGTGTACAACCTAGGTATCCATCGATATTTCAATAATTCAACAAACAAAACTCTTGATGTGAGAAAATATGTGAATTAAATGAATTGTATTTCAAATATCCCTGAAATACCTGGAAATAGTTGCGTGATGAGCTCATCTCTGTTTCCTTGATATTTATGTAAGTTTCATGACTAACTTATTTGATGAGAACATGTGTTTAGGCAATTGGCCAGAATGTTTTGGATGCATGTTTATATGCTTACTTTAAATGAATATTATTGGTGTTATACGAACTTACTAAGCTTTATATGCTTACTCTGTTTACTTTCCTCTATTTTATAGTACTCAAAAGCTTATAAAGGTTGGAACGGGTTGAAGCAAGATCACACTATCCTTCAGCTCAATTTGGTATAATTAGCAAAACTACTTTTGGTATAATAGCATGTATAGACTAAGTTAGATTAAATGATCAAATGTTTTGGTTGTAACTAGCCATCAGAATGGCTAGTGATATTATGGTTAATGTATATGTATGAGATTATACAATGTGTGATATGTAAATGTGCATGATTGGCATTATAGTTTTAAATATGCTTAAGTAAGAATATGTTCAATTGAGTAAGTTGGATGTTTGAATCAATGTCATGATATATGATGCATAAGAATTTGGTTTTGGCTTGGTTTAAATGTATTAGATTGGTTTGTGAATGTGCTTAAATGTGGTTGTAGGTGGAAGACCAATTGGGTGAGAAAAGTGGCCTTGAAAATTGCTTATTTTCGTCTACACGGGTAGACACACGGGCGTATGTCTCAGTCGTGTGTGACACACGACCATGCGCACAGGTGTGTGGTTTGTCCGTGTGTCCCCTGCACCTAATTTTCGTAAATTAAATTTACCATAGACCTAGCAGACGGCGTGTGGCTAGCTGTGTGACACAAGTTAGAGAGTTACACGGGTAAGGACATGGGCTAGGACACGACCGTGTATTTCATATCGAATACTCACACGAGCGTGTGTCCTTTGCCCTTAGAAGAAATTGTTAAAATTTCGCGAAAAATTCTCTAAATTCCCAATATAGTCTCGACTTGTTTCTAATGCATAATTTAGGTTTCAAGGACCCTTATAAAAGACATTATGATTGAATATATATATTTTTTTGGATATGAATAGTAAATAATATAAAATAATTATAGTGATCTGTAAACTACGGTAATACTCCGTAACCCTGTTCTGGTGATGGATATAGGTTAGGGGTGTTACATTGATTGGTATCAGAGGCAGGTTTAGCCTATTCTAGGACTAACGTAGCAAGTACGAGTTTAGCTATTAATGCCATTATATAATTTGTAATAGTGTAATATCTCCTGACCATTTTAAACATGTTTTTCATATATTAATGTCGTCCAACCAAGCTAGAGCTGAATCCAAGGAAGCTGAGAGCAACGGTCCAGCTTCAGTTCAAATAGCTGCATCTAGTAGTAGTAGAAGGCCCAAATCTGAGGGCCGAGGTGAGGAGGCAAAAGAAGCCTTGTTTCAAATGATGAAAGAATGGTTTACTGAATATATGAGAACAAATCCTGCTGTACAACAACCTCCCCATTCTGCTCCTCAACTGGTTCCCGATATGCCACAAGGTGTTGAATCTGTTAGAATTAGTAAGCCTCTGGTAGATAATAAAATTCAAAAATATGAAGCAGAAGAATTTAGGGCTACTACCGATGATGATTCAAAAAGTGCTAAATTTTGGCTAGAAAATATAATCAGGGTTTTGGATGAATTGTCTTGCACACCTGAAGAATGTTTGAAATATGTTGTATATCTACTAAAAGACTCAGCCTATCAATGGTGAAATACCATAATTTATGTTGTACCGAGGGAAAATGACACATGAGAATTTAAAAAGAAGTACATTAGCTAGAGATTCCTTGATCAGAAAAAGAAGGAATTTTTAGAGCTCAACAGGGGAATATGATTGTATCTGAATATGAGCGGGTTTTGTTCGGTTAAGTAAATATGCTAGGGAGTATATCCTGACTGAAGTTGCCATGTGTAAATGGTTTAAAGAGGGATTAAATGAAGACATCAAGTTGTTAGTTGGGATTTTAGAATTAAAAGGATTTGTTGTACTAGTTGATGAACACATAAAGCTGAAGAACTAAATAAAGAAAAGAGACAGGTAGAGATGGAAGCCCAGACTTCAAGTAAAAGATTTATAGGCAAGTCACAATCATTAGCTTCAAAGAAATCGAAGAAATATCATGATCGTTCTGTCACATCTACGGGGTATTCTAGAAAAGACCGAGGTATTCAACGCTCAAATCCAAGATCTCTGTCCCCATCTGTAACAAATGTAGGTAGTGTTGGAAGTCCTAAACCAAGATGCAAACATTGCAATAAATTGCATTTCGGTGAATGTCACATGAGAAGTGGAGCTTGTTTTACGTATGGTACTTTTGACCACTATCTTAGAGATTGCTCAGAAAGACCTGAAAAAGATATTGTTCAGATGTTAAAGCCAAGTAACCCCGCCTCTAGAGGTAGACCACCTCGTTACCCTAGCAATGTCAGTGGCAGCTGAGGTGCAACAAAAGATTCATGTAACACTCCTAACCCGTATCCGTTGCTGGAATAAGGTTATGAGGTATTACTTGACTGAACAAAACTTCTATAAGGTCAAAGATATTTACCAGACATAAATTATCAACAATGCAACCTGTCTCATTGATTTTTCATAAGAGCTCTTATAAATTTGCAAAATGACTAACTATCAAAACATAACCGAATATCTAATAACAAATTAACTACTATCAAGTTATAACTAAAACATTTCAACACAATAGTTCAATTATAAGGCTTCTCTAAACAAAATAAGCGAGCCATCTTCGCATGGCTATAATGTATACAAAGACAAAATATAATTCTACCTATAGTCTATCCTATACATGCCTTAAATCATGATGATATACCATCTTCTCAACTCACATAATGACTCGATAGTGTGATGATATCTCCGGCTCTTCCAACTCGAACTAAAGGATAAACCTATAAGGAATGGAAAAGAGATCACGGAGTAAGATTCAATGCTTAGTAAGTTTTAAGCAATGCAAACAATTAATTTACTTATAGCTCGATTATTTCAAATTTTCAAGAAATCATTCCTAGGTAATTGCCATTTCGGCCAAGTATCCATGAACATAATGCATATTTAGCAAATTCACCTCACTTGAATCTGAATTCAATTAAAACCAAATATTGAAATCACAAATAAGATCATAAGAACTCGAAAAGTATCTCATTAACTAGTTTTAACCATGTTTGCAACAAAATCACAAATTCACTACAAGCTGTTTTCCTGAGCAACAGTCACTAAATTATTTATAACTGGAGATAATAAACTCCAAATAAAGGGTCATTAATTTTTCCTGAAAATATACTTATATATCTTCCATCCATAAAATTTTCAGAATTTTTGGTTTGATCAATCAATACCAGATTTTTATTGAAGTTTCCCCTGTTTCACAGTTTGACTATTCTGACCACTCTTCACTAAAAATCAATTTTCTCATTATACAGAATTCTAAATATGTTATCGTTTACTTCATTTGAAACTAGACTCATTAAGGAGTCTAAGAATATAAATTTTATCTTATAATCATCATTGTACAATTTACAATGATTTTCTAAAGACAGAACATGGGATTTCAAAGTCATTTTGACTCTATCTCACTCCACTTCAAATATCTCATTATCTAAAATTCTTTTGCTTACATGGTTTATTTTATAAGAAACTAGACTCATTAAGCTTTAATTTCATAATTTATTCAGCTTCTAATTCAAATTTCACAATTTATGGTGATTTTCCAAAATCACGCTACAGTTGCTGTCCCAAGCAGATTTATTACAAATTTGCTCTTTCACACATTCCTTGCATTCAAATTATCTAAACATGTATATCATGTCATTCAAGATCGAACTCATATAACATAGGCATTAAAATGCTTCACTATCAGCTTTAGTTCAATTGAAACGAATGAAATACAATATCATATTCACATTTAATTTTCCAAGATCGTAATCACCTAAAAATAAAATCATATACTTCCACAAACCTTTCCACAAGGACCAAGTGTTTATATTTGAATATAAACATAGAATCACTTCACATATTTACCGAATATATCACAATCACATTTATAGTCATAACACTTATTCACAGATGCATCACTTTATATATTTATAATTTAATTCAAATCAAAATCACATACGAGTACATGATACATACCTAGCCAACTTAATATGTAATGCACTTTCAATTTGTCAACTTAGTGTAGGATCTTGTAATTGTATACTTTTATCAAATTCATCGGCACTTGGCCCACTAGGTATAAAACCCGAAATTATATTATCAGCACAAAGCATGCGGGACTTTAACCCGGATACATCTCCAGCACGAAGCTTGCGGGACTTTGGCCCGGATACATTTCCAGCACGAAGCCTGCGGGACTTTAGTCCGGATACATTTCCAGCACGAAGCCTGCGGGACTTTAGCCCGGATATATTTCCAGCACGAAGCCTGCGGGACTTTAGCCCGGATACATTTCCAGCACGAAGCCTGTGGGACTTTAGCCCGGATACATTTTCAGTGTCTTGCATATTTATTCACATGTTAACACATTTCACATAACATTTCACATTAGCAATTTAATTGCTTCATTCAAATATAAGCACAAAATGTACACCTACCTTTTAACTTTCGGTTCAATAATCATACACAAGGAACACATAATCTTTTCATTATCCTAGTTTCACTTTTAATAACCATTCGACTATATGCCATATTCACAAATTATTTCACACACAACCTCGATCAAGTAGGAACAATAGTCACAATTCATCTATTATACAAATATCCCATTCTTTGACTTTGTTTCATAATAGCTATTCTATCACCACATATATACCATTCAATTCACATTCGACTTTATACAAACAAGTACAATAAAATTGTATACACATATTACACACTTTCACATCATCACTTAATAGTCATTCGGCCACATTATATACATAAATCATCCATTTCATATTCGGCTTTATAGCCGAAATTCAATATACTTATTGCAATTCAAACTTGTAAATGTCAAATAATTACTTATCATATTATATAATCTTAAGCGCGCAGCAAATCAAATATAATTACTTAAGGACTTACCTCGGAAGACGATAATCGGAACGAGACGACTAATCGACCATTTTGATTTTCCCCCCAATCCAAATCCGAATTCTACTTTTGCCAATCTAATTAATATCAAAATTAACTCACTTATTCAACATTTCATTAAATTTTATCTAAAGACACATAATTTGGGCATTTTACATTTTATCCCCTAACATTTCACATTTTTACAATTTAATCCCTCTTTCAAAATAACACAAATTACTCAAAATTTCATCAAACCCATGTTAGGCCGAATTTACCTTAGGTCTCTAGCAACCCATTTCTTTTATTTATTTCACGTTTTGACCCCTCAATTTACAAATTTCTAAATTTAGTCCTTAATACACATTTTTATCAAAAATTACTTAATCAAACATGAAAATCAAACATCAAAGATTTATTACTCATCATCAAACAACAAGATACTCAAACATTCAATAATGGCATCATCCAAATACTTTAACAATTTTAAAATTAGAGGTACGGGCCAGCTAGATTACGAAGCAACGATCTCAAAAACATAAAAATTATTAAAAACCGAGACGACATGGACTTACATGCATGAACAACCATGGCCGAACCTTCAAAGCTTTGAGAACATTATTTTCTTTCTCACATTCGGCTATTGATGAAGATGATAGCATGTAATTTGGCTTTTGTTTTATTTTATTTTATTATAATTACCAAATACTATATTTAACCTTGATATACATTAATAATTTCCATTATACAAAGCCATGGAATTCCACTACCAACAATTATGGAATAATTACCACTTCAGGACTCCCACTATTTAATTCCATAGCTATTTAATATCTTTAACTTATAGAACACAACTTTTACGCTTTGCGCGATTTAGTCCTTTTTGCTTAATTAACTATCAAAACAATAAAATTTTTCAACGAAACTTTAATATCATCTTATTGCCACTCCGTAAATATTTATAAAAATATTTACGACTCGGTTTATAGAAATGAGGTCTCGATACCTCATTTTCTAAACCAACTTGACCTTAGGGTCATACCACTTGAGCTTAATAAATCGCTTATAAAACAAAAATCACAATATCAAAAACCTTTTGTAAACTCACAATTAACTCATAAATATTAAATATAATATTTACAAACCTACTCATCGGATTTAGTGGCCCCAAAACCACTGTTCTGATTAACCCTAAAAATGGGTTGTTACAATTCAACTATCAAATCTAAAGCATGAGCATCGACAAGGACATATGCTATTCGTGCAAGAGAGGATGCCTCTGCACCAGACGTCATTACTGGTATATTTTCTCCTCTTGATACTAATATTACTACTTTGATTGATCCTGGTTCAATACATTCATACATATGCACGAATTTAGTGTCTGTCAAAAATTTACCTGTCGAGTCCACTGAATTTGTGGTTAAAGTGTCAAACCTCCTAGGCCAATATGTGATGGTGGATAAAGTTTGTAAAAATTGTTCATTAATGGTACGGGGTTATTGTTTCTCTACTGATTTTATGTTGTTGCCATTTGATGAATTTGATGTAATTCTGGGTATGGACTGATTAACTCAGCAGGATGCAATGGTAAATTGTAAACAAAAGTGCATTGTGTTAAAATGTCAGAATGGTAAATTGCTCCATATTGAATCTGAGAAACTGGATGAGTTGTCTAATGTGATCTTAGCTATATCAGCATAGAAATATATTAGAAAAGGGTATGATGCCTATCTTGCATATGTGTTGGACACTAAAGTATTTGAATCGAAGATTAAGTCAGTGTCAATTTGCTGATTTGTTATGAATTTCTTGATGTGTTTTTAGAAGAATTACCCAGATTACCACTGGACAGAGAGGTGGAATTTTCCATAGATCTTGTATTTGGAGCAACACGGATATCTATAGCACCTTATAGAATGGCTCCTACTGAATTAAAGGAGTTGAAAGCTTAGTTGCAAGAACTAACTGATAGAGGTTTTGTAATGCCTCAAAAATATAAATCTTGTAATTATGCATGTTATGACACAAGTTGCATGTTTGTTTTAATGGTTAGAAGTGTTTTGGGTAGTTTGGAGTATTAGAGAAGCCTGGGTTCAAGTCTTGGCTTTAGCAAAAATTTTTGGTTTTTCCCTTGAATGAATCTGAACATTAGCATGTAGACCTTATAAATAATTGTAGTTCAAATGTGTTACAAATGAGCTTGTGGTCCTGTGGTGAGTGGTGTGTTACTGTTACCTGCGGTCTGAGGTTCAAGTCATGGCAATGTAATAGGGTATTTATTTTTCTACTCTTGCCGTGTGAGAAGAAGATGTTGTTTGAGACTCTGTTGAGTGGAGTTTGACTTGGTCAGGAAGTGTTATGTGGAGGAAATCAAGGAGAGGATTATGGAGAGATTTTAGGAGGAAAAAAGGGAGTGTGAGGGTGTGTGGGTTTGTGCCGAATTTTCTTGGGGAAAACTCATGATTTCGGCAATTGAGAGCATTTTTGGTAAAACCAATCATAAAAATTTTTATGATTTTGGCAATTGATAGCATTTTTGGTAAAACCAGTCATAAAACTTTTCCCTTCTCTAGTGTTGATATTGTATTGTTGTTTGCTCCCCTTTTTGATAGCCTCGCATTCTTGTTTGCTTGTGTGTTTTTGTTTAAAACCGAGGTGACCATTTGGTATTTTCTTTTCTTTTCTTTTACTTATCTGAACCTTGGTCGTACACTTCTTCCCTCCTCATCTTCAAATCGTCGGTTGTCTTCAACCGTTCCTTGTTGCATTACTAAGAACCGAACATCTACCACTTACCCTTATCCCTTTATTTTGATTCTTCTATGATTGGTAATTCTTCGTTTCTCTTTTGGTTCACTTTACCTAGCACATCTATCAATCGAGGAGCTTGGCCGTATACTTCACCCTCTGATATTTTACCTTTGTTTTGTCATCGGATTAGTAAGGAATCATTAACAAAGCAGTAAGGTCTCATGAGTATTTCTTGTTGTTCTCATTACTACAATGATCCTCTTTCAATACCTTCTCTTCCTCCTGTTTCGCTTATATCTAATATCTCATTACACTAACGTTTTCTAGAAGGTGCTAGTGTTCCAGTTTGCCTCTGTGATTGAGCACGTTCATCTTTGGTGGGTGTAAGCCGAATACTTTTCCTTTGAGTGTGGGCATTAAGTCTCGGTAAGTGATTGTCCAACTAAGTCCAATATGTTCTGTAACAGCCCGATTTAGACCCTAATCGAAACGATGGTTTTTGGGACCACAATCCTATTCAAAAAAATATTTTAAAAATATTTTATGTGTTTATTATGTGTGGATTCATATTTTTGAAATTTTCGTGATTTAATTTTATCGTTTGGGTGTCCGATTAAATAGAATGACTTAATCACGTAAAAAGAAAATTTGATGGCTTATAGTATAAGGGCTGAATTGTTAGTGGCTTTTTAAATTGAAGTATTTAAGTTGTAATTAGCCATTTGATTACTAGTGGGACAGTGGTAAGTATATACCATATGGTTTTATAATATTTTATTAAAGATATATATATGTGTGTAAATTAAATATTATTTTATATTAAGGTATAATATATAGTATAAGGCATAAACGTAAAAGCCATATCATGTGCATTAGCTTATTGTTTGGATGGTAAAGGATATATATATTTTATGATTTTATTATTGTTTCAGTAAGGGCATACGTGAAAAACTAAAAAATATAAGCTTTATAATATAAAATATATTATAAAGTAAAATATGACTGCGCATATGTTTTATTTCACCTATGCTAAAACAAAAGAAAAGAAAAAGAAATAAGGGAAGCTTAGGTTCGGCCAACTCCCAAGCTCAAATCCAAGGTTCGTTCTTTGTCGGTTTTTGATAATTTTACGTTTTTGAGATCGTTGCTTCGAGTACTTCAAAACCCATGCTTAAATTTTGAATTTTGATGAATATTTTGAGTTATGCCATTGATGGAAGCTTGTGATTTTTATGGTTTGATGGTGAAATATGAAAGATAGGTGTTGGGTTAATATATTTTGTATTGGAATTTTTTATGGTTTTGAGTAATTAGGACTTAATTGTAAAAAGTGTAAATGTTAGGGGTAAAATGGTAATTTTCCCATTTATGTGTTTTTAGACTAAATTGAATGAAAATATGTTTGAATAAGCTTAATTTGAATATGTTTAGATCATGAATCAAAGAAATCAAATTTAGATCGGGGAAAAATGAAAGTTGTAGACTAGCTGTTCTGTTCCGTTTTACATTGTCCGAGGTAAGTTTATAAGCAAATAGACGTTGTATATTTTAATTATATGTGAATTATATATGCTGAAATGGAATAAGTACATATATGTATAAATTAGTCGAATGTGTACAAGCTTGACAGCTATGTTTATGAATTCGTCTCAACCAAATTATAATGTTTGAAAGTCCCGTATGAACCTTAGGAATAGTTAGGATACATATGTCATGACATAGGATTCCGATTTATGTGTGTGAGTAAGACCATGGCATTGATATGTGACTACAATATATGTGTGCGAGTAAGACCCTTTCTGGGACAGCGGCATCGATTTGTGGTTACATGTAAGACCACGTCTGGGACGTTGGCATTGTACGATATATGTGATTATCCGAGTGTCCTATCTAATTCTGAATGGTTCATCGGGCAAAGATAAGTTGTGATCAAACTTGCAAGACGAGCTTAATGAACAGGTATGAGCTAGTTGATTTCCTATTTGAAAAATAAGGTAAATTGGTCATTGGATATGTGGTACAAATTATATAAATTGCTAATGTGAATATATGTACATTAGTGAAGTATATTCAACCATATATGATGTGTATGCATGTGATATTATATTTTGATTCATGATTATACGTATATGAGCGAAAATATATGTATTATGTTAAATGTGGATTTGATGTATAGTATGTGCTTGAAAAATGTATTGTACGATTGTGGAAATGTACATGAAAATTGAAAACATGATTTGATTTTGTTGTAACGAATTGAATTAGTTGGTTGTCTACTTAAAACAAGGTAAGTATGTGACTTGGAACTTGTTTAAAACTATGTGTGATACAAATAAGGATTTCATGTGAACTTGGTAAGAACATTCGGCCTTTGATATTTAGATATATGTAAATATGATTATGCATATTCTATTCGGATAAATAAATGTTGTAACGCCCCAATTTTCGGATTTTCTATGTTTCTGTGATTTTTAAAATTTGTGTGTGTTCTGGTTGGTTAAAATATATATTTTTGTAGGTTAGTGGGCCTTTAGAAGGCCCAAACTTAAGTTAAATCCGTGGTAGTCTTCGGAATTTTAATTTTATGAACAGGTGATGCAATTGGCGTTTGGGCTTTTAAGAGTAAAGGGGTAAAAGATGACACAAAAAGGAGTGTGGTGTAGTGGCAAGGTGGCGCCACTTAGGGGACAAGGAAGTGATGCCATAGAGGAAGCAAGGGGTCCAAGGTTCAAGTTTTGGCTCTTGCAATATATTTTGGCTTTTCTTTTCAATAAATCTGGAAGCAAGTCGGTGCGCTTTAAAGTTTAATGTGTTAGATTTATGACACAAATGAGTTGATGGCCTAGTGGTGGTGGCGTGAGTTGGCATGTGAGAGTACTTTGGTTCGAATTTCTTGGTATGCAAAGGTTGATTATTTTGCTATGTTGGGATGGCAAGAGTTGGTGTTGGTTTTAAACTCTAGTGATGGAGGGATACCACATCGGGAAGCCAACATAAGAGTAGATGGAGAGCTGGCTTTAAATAGAGCAAACCATTAGGAGAGTAGGCATACCCTTCTTGGCTGATCCCTTTCGCTTTGTGACGTGTTCGTTTGGATTGGGCGTCAGCTAAGAGTTTTTGAAGAGCGGATTAACTGCAGTCTCCTAATAGGATTATCGCGTGGGAGATATCGTCATCAATCGTCATCAACTAGGTGTGTAAACGACACCCTCCCTTAGACTGAATCGATAAAAGCCGAAATACCGAAACGTTGGTATTTTGTGAACTCGCGAGCGTGCGAGCGCTCGTGAGACAATTGTTAATGATATGGTGCATTTGGATGATTAGAGTACAGAGTGTGCATTTTCGTGCACAACGGTATTGTTGGGCTTAATGGGCAGAAAACGGGCTAATGGGCCAATGGGCCCACTTTGGTAAAAAGACGAGGTAAGTACTTCTGATTACTTGGTAAACGTTAGAATGAGCATGAAACCTTAACAATAGGTAATAATTACTGAAATACCCTTATGCATGCAAAATTACGATTTTACCCCTAGGGTTATTTTTTTCTGAAAAGCATGATGTTCTATTTTTGTATACGTATGCCATGACATATTATTTCTGTTGCACGGGACATGGGTTTATATTGATGGAGGAAGCGTTCTGGTAGCCTTGCTGTAATCTGGTGGCCTCGCCACATATATCTGTTCTGGTGACTTCGTCACAATATCTGGCAGCCTCACGGCAATCTGGTGGCTTCGCCACATATATATATCTGTTCTGGTGGCCTAGCCACAATATCTGGCAGCCTTGCTGCAATTTCTGTGGTGTGTAGCGGTTGGGTGGGTCGAGTAGTCTCCCTACATGGTGTAAGGCCGATACGAGGGTGTTATGGATGGCTCTAGGTTGGGATTTCTGCATTCATGATATATATTTTTTCTGTATCTGCTATGGGCCTATGGGTTTCATTCTGATTTCTGTACTAGGCCAAGGACCAGATAAGTCTGACTCTGAGGTTTGATCTATTTTGGGCTATGGTTGGGTTATGTTACACACTGAGTTTACCGAACTCACCCTTTATTTTCATCTTTGCAGGAAATCCCCAACCATAGTGGGCTTGGAGCTGTGAGGGATTCGAAGTGGCCACATCATTTGTAAAGTTGGTTTTTCTAAGTTAGTTTATTTTTATTATTTTATATTCTGATTTAATTTTGGGTTTTAAGTTGTAATAAGGCTGCTATTTAACTTTCTTTTTCCGCTATGGTTTTATTTTCTAATTATATTTATACTATGTCGAAACTACTAGTGTTAGGCTACGCGGGTTTTCAAAATTAATGAACTTTTTCCAAGACTCAACAAGCACAACAAATGGATAGCTTAAAGATTGATAAACCAGCTTTTCATTCAACCGTTGTTTTTACAAAGACCACCCCAATCACTTAAACCAACAATGCATACTAAGTCGTAAGTCCATGTGACACGTCAGATCTGGCCATAACGTCTAGGCCAGGTTTGGGGTGTTACAAAAGTATATGTACTTCATGTTTTATTATAATTCTCAAGCTTATTTATATGAACATATGTATAAATGGTTATATATTGACTTATTAGATTTGAAAGTTGAGTGACATTGGTTAATTTATTCATGTGGGTATTCGGCCTTGTGAATGTTATGGAATAAATTCCAATTATGTACATATGTGATTATTGAATAACCGGCCATTTATCTAATATATGTACATGAAATTATTTTTTGATATGTGAGCTTATGTAATTGTGCGCATGGGAACTAAATTTATAAGGACTATTTGACTTTGAAAGTTAAATAATATTAGGTTAATTTGGCTATATGGGTATTCAGCCAAGGTGACATTAATAAATGAATATGTATACCTATATGAATATGTATTTAAAATATGAGCTTATAAGTGTTCGGCTCTAAATGTGTTATGATAATACAGTTTGATTTAATTTAATTAAGCTGATAATTTTATTGAGTTTTTTATTTGCTTACGACTTACTAAGCTATGATAGCTTACTCTGTGTTTCCATATTTACTCAGTTTTATAGATTTTGAATTCAAGTTACGAATCCAGGAATCGTCAGAGGAGCTTATCACGCTATTGACTGTCTTCGGTATTTTATAAATTACGTTTTGGAACTATGGCATGTATAGGCTAGCGTATGTTTTGGATAGGTTGGAAGTTATGTAAATGAGCCATGCGAAAATGGCTTAAATTTTCTTACTTAAATATGACTTTGTTTGGTTGTGGCTTAAGTCCATTTTGATTATTATGTTATGAATTTGGGATGGATAGTTTTTGTGATATCTATATTGTACGTTGAAGTAGTTGATCATTGGGTTGTGCATATAGTTTATTTGGTTATAGATTATGTATAGGCAAAAACAATATGTATATGTGAGAAAACGGGGTTCTTATAATTGCTTAGTGTTATTATATGAATGGTATTTATAAAATGCTCGGCTATACTTCGGGGTGGTTAAGGTCGATGTTAGTACATGTGCTATAAGCTATGTTTAGTACTTGGGAAATGGTCTACTAATTTTTGCTCAGTACCGAAGTGAAACAATTAAGTTACATACGCATGTATTTGCATGAATTTTAAATGCTTAACTTTGGTAAGGATAACTATATAATGTTTTGACCAAATAGTTACAAGTTGGATATGTTATTTGGATTTATTAGTTTAGGTTACTTTGTGGTTCCGCAATTCCAAATAAAATAGGATATAAATTATGTTTTAGAATGTATTCGATTATGCTTATAATAATTTAACTTGAAATTTAGCTATTGCTATAGCAATGTATGGATTCAGTAAAGGTACTTAGATACAGTCATTATTAGTCAAACTAAAAGTGCATAATTTGGAGTAGTTCCTTAAGACACTTTGTAAACCAAATATAACATAGGCGTATGTCTTGTGCATATATGATGTATGCTTGAATGACTCTTATTTAATAATAATAAAAAATGCAATTACTTGTGAACTTGTTTGTTCAAATTATATTATAGTCACAAAGCTTAGTAACTTTAAATTGCTGGCCTAAAATGTGCATAAACAATCTACGACATTTGGTATTTTGTTTTATTTCTGTAAGTGTTCGAATGCTATTCAAGGTTTGAGTACATGATTTGATTAATGTATTGATTAAATAATTATGACTTGAGTCTCAAGACATGTGCATTGACTTGTAAGTGTGACGTATGTTTAATATGGATTTAGTCGAATTTCAACATATAACTCGTGTAATTAAAGTGACTTATATTTTATGTTAAGTTTTAAGTAATCATATGTTGCACGTATGTATACAAGCACTCGAATGTAACTTAAGAGAATGGGTAAATTTATGAAAGATGTGTCTTTTTCGGTAATGCTTCGTAACCCCAAATTCGGCAACGGATATGGGTTAAAAGTGTTACATGTTCTGTTACTTGTTAGGGGTTTTAAGTCTTATTGTTTTTCTTCTTCTTTGGGTAAACAATCCCGTCTAATGAGTTTCATTTCTAAAGTAGATAATCGGTAAGGACGTGAGATCGATTCTTAATCAGCGATCAGGGCAATAAGCTATTTTCATTCGTTCAAAGTCAGTAGGGAGTAACGATTTAGGTTTTAGTATTAAGGAATCTATCGATTGGAAAACTGATGGCAAATCTTGAATGAATGTAGGCTTTGCCGTGGTGGGTTGTTCACTCGATTTCACAATCAGGTGTGTATTCACACTACCTATACTATAAATCGACAAAAGCCGAAAAGCCAAAGGATAGGGCGATTGAGGCCACATGGGCGTGCAATCGCTCATGTGGTGAACAAAACCCACGAAACATGGGTTTTAGACTGTGGAGGCCGCCAAGAGCGTTCTAATGGGTTTGGGCCATTCTGGGCCACGATGGGTTGAAATAGGCCATGTGGGCCTAATGGGCTTGTGGGCTTTACACGGATAAATTCCACAATATATGGTAATTAATGGACTAGGTTGTGTAGTTCGCATGGCCGTGATAACTTTTAAGCTTGATGGGCCATAAGGGTGTGTGGGCCTACTTGGGCAACATAATGGGCATTGGGCCCATTTACACTGTTAGGACCGTTGAGGTTACACGAGTCGCTCGAGGCGACTGTAGACCTTCTGATGGGTCATAAGAGTACCTAGACCCTAAGGTAGGTAAATGACCAAAATACCCCTATAGGGTAAAATGACTATTTTACCTCTCGAGGGTCAAAGACTGATTGTGCTATGATTTGACTAGTCTTTTTGAGCATGACATTCTACATTCACGTATGAGATTATGACATGACATATTGCATGGGGTTAGGATATTGTTATGGAGGAAGTATATTGTACTGTTGGCTTTTAGCCTTTATACTGATTACTGGCAGCTTTCCTGTGATACCATTACTTGCAGCTCTACTGCGATACTGATATTGGTGTGTCTGGCTATGTGGGTCACTTTGTCCCTACGTGGTGTGATTGGTGGTACGGAGTGGTGTGTCTGGCTGGATTGGGGTGGGTTTCACTGTTGCATTACTGCACTGACACTGTTACTATCACTGAAATGGGCTCAGGCCTGGACTATTACTGCGTACTATATTCTGACTGTCCGATAAGGGATTACACACTGAGTTTCTTGTAAATTCACCCTTTTTCTAACTGTGCAGGTAATTCCCAGCTTTAGAGGATATGGTTTTGCGAGGGACTCGGAGGTGGCCACATGACCGTAATAATGCTATGCATGATTTTACTTTTATCTAAATTTTCATTTTGGGTTTTTAATTCTGTAATAAGGCCTTTTATGGATTTAAATTTTAATTGGGTATTTGCTTGCTCACTTAAAACTGCTAGTCTAGGGGAAGACGAGTTTTCAAAATATCGATTATTTGCAAAGACACATGATTTAACCTTCAAAGTTTTGAAAAGCTTCTGCGTTTAAATCAGTGCAATAAAATAATGGCAATTTAATATACCTAATGTTTTGACTAGCTGAATGGATAATGACAAGGAATATAACATATTAAAGCTTTTAACAAACCACAAAGAGATTTTAACTATTCAAACAAGTTTTTACCAACAAAGTACATATTTTCGAAAAGTAGTGTGATGTGACACGCCAGATTTGGCCATAACGTTTGGGCCGGGTATGGAGTGTTACAGGTTTTGCTCGACCTAATTTATCACCTTGAGGTGTACCAGTTTTATTTGTTAAAAAGAAAGATGGACCACTGAGATTATGTATTGATTATAGGCAGCTTAACAAAGTTACAATTAAGAATAAGTATCCACTTCCCTGCATTGATGACTTGTTTGATCAATTGAAAGTTGCCACTGTGTTTTCAAAGATTGATATTAGTTCTGGCTATTATCAGTTACGAGTAAAAGACTTAGATGTATCGAAGACAGCCTTCAGAACTAGGTACGGGCACTATGAGTTTCTTGTGATGCCATTCGGTTTGACAAATGCACCTGCAGTATTTATGGATTTAATAAACATAATTTTTAGACCATACTTGGATAAGTTTGTGGTGGCATTTATTGATGATATTTTGGTATATTCTTGAGATTAAAATGAACATGCTGATCATCTGAGAATTGTGCTACAAACTCTGCGTGAGAAACAAATGTATGCTAAATTTAGTAAATGTGAATTTTGGCTTCAGGAAGTTGGTTTTCTTGGACATATAGTATCTGCTAAAGGCATCAAAGTTAAGCTGAATAAAGTTTCAGCAATTGTTAATTGGAAACCATCAAAGACTGTGTTTGAAGTTAGAAGTTTTCTGGAATTAGCCAGTTATTATCGGAGGTTTATAAAAGGGTTCTCTATGATAGCTGCTCCGATGACACGATTGTTGCCGAAAGATGTGAAATTTGAATGGACTAATAAATGGCAGCAGAGTTTTGACAAGTTGAAAGCCTTGTTGATTGAAGCACCTATGCTAGTTCAGCCTGAATCGAGTAAGGAATTTCTAGTTTACAACGATGCATCATTAAATGGTTTAGGTTGTGGCTTGATGCAAGAAGGTAAAGTAATAGCCTATGCTTCTGGACAGCTGAAACCATATGAAAAGAACTACCCGATACATGATCTAGAATTGGAAGCCATTATTTTTGCACTGAAAATTTGGGTACACTATCTATTTGGTGAAAAATGCCATATATTCATTGATCACAAAAGTTTAAAGTATCTAATGTCATAAAAAGAATTGAACTTGAGACAGTGCAGGTGGCTGGAATTATTGAAAGATTATGATCTGGTTATCGATTATCATCCAGGAAAAGCCAATGTGGTTGCAGATGCTTTGAGCAGAAAATATATAGTACGAGTAATGAATACCCGGAAGTCATTGACAGAAGATGGTTCAATCCTAGTTGAGTTAAAAGTTAGACCGAAATTTCTGCAACAGATTTGCAAAGCTCAGTAAAGTGATGATGAATTACAAGCTAAACAGTACAATGTGAGTCAAAGTCTGATTCAAAATTTCAAATTAGGTCTGATGGTTGTCTGTTATTCAGAGGTAGAATTTGTATACCGAAGAATTTAAAACTTATACAAAAGATTTTGATTGAAGCCTATAATGGTATTATGTCTGTTCATCCGGGGAGTAATAAAATATATAATTATTTGAAAAAGATGTACTTGTGGCTAGGAATGAAACGTGACATTTCTAAATTTGTATCTAAATGTTTTGATATGTCAGCAAGTTAAAGCTGCACATCAGGTACCTTCGGGATTTACAACCAGTGACGATACCGAAATGGAAATGGGAAAGAGTTTCTATGGACTTTGTATCAGGGTTACCTTTATCTCCAAAATAGAAAGATGTTATCTGGGTAATAGTTGACCATTTAAAGAAGTTTGCATACTTTATTTCGGTACGTATGGATTTTTCCCTAGATAGATTATTAGAATTATATGTTTTTGAGATTATCCAATTATATGGAGTGTCTGTCTCTATTATTTCAGACAGGGATCCTTAATTTACATCCCGATTCTGGAATAATTTACAAGAAGCTCTGAGTACATAGTTACATTTCAGCACCGCATTCCATCCTCAGACTGATGGTCAGTCTGAGAGTGTGATTCAGATTTTAGAAGCTATGCTTCGGTGTTGCGTACTAGAATTCGAAGGTATTGGGAAAAGTATCTACCTTTAGTTGAATTTGCATACAATAATAGCTACCAGTTAAGCATTAAAATGGCACCGTATGAGGCTTTGTATGGTCATAAATGTAGAAATCCATTATATTGAATAGAGCTTAGTGAGAAAAAGATACACGGAGTTGATTTAATCTGTGAGACTGAAGAAAAAGTGAAGTGATTAGAGATAGTTTGAAAGCAGCCTCTGATCATCAAAAGTCTTATGCCTATCTACAATGAAAAAAGATAGAATTTTGAGTCGGTGATAAGGTATTCTTAAAACTATCACCTTGGAAGAAAGTTCTCCGGTTTGGCCGTAAAGAAAACTGAGTCCACAGTTCATCGGGCCATATGAGATTATTGAAAGAATTGGACCTATTTCTTATCGGTTAGCATTACATCAGAGCTTGACAAAATTCATAATGTTTTCCACGTGTTTGTGTTATGATGGTATCGATCAGATCCTTCACATGTTATTTCTCCGACAGAAGTTGAGATTCAGCCTGACATGACTTACAATGAAGAGCCAATTAAAATTTTGGCATATGAAACAAAAGACATAAGAAATAAAAAGGTAGCTTTAGTGTAAGTTCTTCGGAAACGACATGGTATAGAAGAAGCTACCTGGGAACCGGAGGATACCATGAGAAAACAATATCTGAATCTCTTTACTGGTAAGCTTTTTGAGGAAGAAAATTTTTAAGCGGGGAGACTTGTAACATGCTGTTTTCAGTGAAATCGAAAAAGTGGTTTCGGCACCACAAATCTAAGTTAAAAAGAAAATTTATTTTAATATTATTGCATGGTCTTCATCATGATAGGAAAGACGTATGAATTTTTTTATAAAAAAATTTTACTGATTTTATGTTTAATTCGGAGGAAAGGACCAAATTGTAGAAAGTGCAAAGTTTGAATTCTAGTAGCTAGAAGGATTAAATAGCTATGAAATTCAAAATTTAAGGTACTTATATTGTAATTAGACCATTAAGAAAAGTTAGTAGATATTCTGATGATTCATCAATGGAAATTAAAGAAAAGAAAAGGACTAAATTGGAAAGTTGAAAAAATTAAAGTTGATAATTAAATTAAAAGACAAAAATATCATATTATTATCATCTTCTTCCCCAAATTTCTATGGAAACCCTAGGAAAGAGAAAGGAAATCAAGCAAGCCTAATTGGGTAAGTAATCTTGTCCTATTTTTAGTCATTTTTATATTTTCGAGATCGAAATAACCTAATCTAGCTATTTTGGGGATTAATTTGAAACGTTATTAAAGTATTAAAGTTTTTCTATGGTTGAATATGTTGTATTTTAAAATTTATGGTAGAAAATTAAAGGTTGAAGATAAACAACTTTTGTAAAGTGAATTTTGATGAAATTGTGATTTAGGGACTAAATTGTAAAGATGTAAAATTCATGGAAAATTTTTGAGTTTTTGTAAAAAGATGAGCTATAAATGTGATATGAAAAATTCAGCTAGGCTTGGATTAAGGATTGAATTGCATGAATTTCATTTTCGAGGCTAGGGATGAAACTGAAATTAATCAAAAGTATAGGGGCAAAATGGTACTTTTGCCTAAAAATGATTTGGGTTGATTTGAATATGAAATGTAATAAATTGATGATTAAATTTATTTATATAGATCCGAAAAGTCCAAATACAGAATTGGATCGAGGAAAAGAAAAAGTGTCGGATTAGTAGATCTTCATGCACGAGCAAGTGTTGAGGTAAGTTCGTGTAACTAAATTGTGTATATTTATATGCTTGAATTGAATGTTGTGTATGTGAATTGTATAAATGTCATATACATCAGATTGATTACATATCTATCAAACCAGACAAATATTTAATTTGGTTTGAATAATGGAATTTGATGGATACAGGATTTCTTGAATTGGTTGTAGTCTTACAAATGTTGCAGACACACCACAGCTCCTACGAGCATCCCGTTATAAGCCCTCTCGTACTTCCCGTTATATGGTTCCTGTGAGCATCCTCATCAGTAGTGATCCTGCACGTGTAGCGGACTATCGCAGCTCTATGTGAACATCCTGTTATATGATCAATAATGATCCTGCATATATTGCAGACACAAATGCAGCTCTTTGTGAGCGTCCTAATATGACTCGCTTGAACTTCCCGATATACGACTATTTGGAGCTCCTAATTAAAGGCTCTTCATGAGCTTCCTGATAAAAAATTATTTGTGAACTTTCTGATTATGGATCTTATAAGCTTCCTATTACGGATAAGCTTCCTGATAGGCTCTTTGTGAGCTTCCCGATTACTGAAGCAAGCTAATCACCCATAATCAAATTTGATTTATTCTCCCTTTTTAATCTCTTGAAATTTTAATGTTATTTTTTATTACTATTATTATGAAACCTTAAAAATCCTTTATTTCATATTTTTCGTACAATAATTGATTTAAAATTATTAATTATATCTTTTAGTGTTTAGTTAGAATTGATCTTGTAACAACCTGGTCTTAGGGCTAATTGGAACAGTGGTTTCGAGACCACAATCCAAAGTCAAAATATTTATTTTATTATTTTATTAAGGTTTAAAGTATGATAGAAGGATCGCATGAAAATTTCATAAAAAAATTTTACCGTTTAATTGGTTAATTCGATAAAAGGGATTAAATCGCGTAAAGCGTAAAGGTTAAATTCTATAAGTTAAATCCATTAAATGACTATAGATTTTAATTGTTTGAGTACTTGAAGGGTAATTATACCATTTAAGTGTTAGTGGACATTTATGGGAGTTGGTATTGTTGAAATTTATTTTAAATTAAAAGGTTAATGTTGTAAATTGTTAATAAGGTGTATTAAAATAAAGAAAACATAATGGAAGCATGCAAAAACATTTGTTTCAGCCGAATGGTGAAGAAGAAGAAGACATTTTAGTGTTTTAGGGTTCGGCCATTTAAATTCTTAATTAAGGTATGTTCTTTGCTCGATTTTTTATGATTTTTACGTTTTTGATATCGTTACTTTCTGTTCTAACTAGCCCATGCCTTAATTTTTGAATTTGTCTATGATTTTGTGAAACACAATTGATGAGTGCTTGAGCTTTTGAATGCTTGATGATGAAATATGAATTTTTGATGATAAATTAACAAGTTTTATAAAGTGATTTTTGACAAAAATGTCAATTATGGATTAAATTGAAAAAATGTGAAATGTTGTGGTTAAAAGTGTAAAATAAATGAAAATATGGGTTGCTATGAAGTTTTATTAAATTCTTCTAGGCTTTGGTTTGGCCAAAATTGAATGAATTTCATTTTATGAGCTTAGGGACTAAATTGTAAAAGTGTGAAACTTTAGGGGCAAAAGCGTAATTTTGCCAAAATGTGTAAATTGTTTTAAATTGAATGAACTAATGAGTAAATAAGTAAATTTTGTTATTATATAGATTGAGAAAAATGAGATTCAGATCTAGAACGGGGGGAAACAAAGTATTGGATTAGTCATTCTAATTCGCCATTACAATAAACGAGGTAAGTTCGTAAGCAATAAGCATTGTGAAATTTATGCTACTAATGCTTTCATATTGTATAAATTGTATATACATGACTATTGTAATGTCTGAAGACATATCAGCTAAATGTGGCACTTAGTGTGTGGTTCGAGAGAGCTTCGGCTATGTACGGCACTTAGTGTGCAAGATATTGAGTATGGCACTTAGTGTATGAAACATTGAGAATGGCACTTAGTGTGCGAGTTGTCGAATATGCAACAATATTTTGTGTGCGTATGAACTTGTTATGGATAGGTACAGGTATGTAAGTGTATGTTATGAGTTTGAAATCGAAGAAGTTACTAAGTGTGTATATCAGCTTATGAATAAGCACATGAAAGGTTTGTTAGAAATATTCCATTTCTTGTATTAAGTTTGAATTGATGAGTGGTAATTGTATTAGTTAAATTTGTGAATGGAATGAGAAAGGACTATCAATCTATTATATTTATTAATTTTGAATTGAGATAATGTGTTTTCACCGATGTTTAAATGAGTCGATGAGTAGAGACGATGTTACGAAGAAATATAAGCGATGATGTGAATCTATTCGGTACTTGTATGGAAATCGACAAGTAAGTGATATATGTGAAATTCATATGATGAGTAGGTGGAAATATATGAGATTTCCTATGAATTATTTGGCTATGTAAAGGTGATATCTATTGAATTGAATGTAGTATATCTTTATTTGTTTATGTATATGAAATTGTGGATGAATTAATAGGTTGTACTAAGATCTAACGAGCATGAAATTGTGTAGTCAAGTGGAATTCATGATTGAGTTTATAAATAAGTACATGAGAGAACGATGAAATCATATGAGCTACATTATATCTTGTGTAAATTGCTTATGATATGGTTATTTGATATATGAGTTTAATATTCATACGAGCTTACTTAACTTTATAGCTTACTTTGTGTTCTTTTCTATGTTTTATAGTGATTTAGACGTTCGCTCGGGTTGGAAGTCGACGAAGATCACTTCATACTATTCGGTTTTTGGTTTCGATATTTTTATACTTGTGGCTTGGTTATGCGGCATGTATAGGCTTGAGTTGTGTGGAATGTGTTTGGTAATATTGGTGTGTATTTAGCCATTTAAGTTGGCCTAAAGTATGTGTTTGATAAACGATAGATGTGATGTACATAATGCTTTTGTGATGACATAATGTGGTAAGGTTGGTGATAGTTCAAGATAATCATTTAGTCATTTTGGTATATGATGAGTATGTACTTATGAAAAGCATGATTTTGGACTGGATAAATGAATGGTTAATAGATTATATTGAGAATATGGTATGTACTTTATTATATGTTTGAACAT
Source organism: Gossypium hirsutum (assembly GCF_007990345.1). Classification (NCBI taxonomy): domain Eukaryota; kingdom Viridiplantae; phylum Streptophyta; class Magnoliopsida; order Malvales; family Malvaceae; genus Gossypium; species Gossypium hirsutum. The sequence continues at coordinate 52,371,519 of NC_053433.1, read as the reverse complement.
GATTTGTGCATGAAATTGGTATGGATGGCTGCCTATTTGTGTATGATATTAGTACCATAAGACTTGTTGCTGGTGGTTAAGTTTTGGGTGAGAAATGTGGCTTGAAACAAGCCTATTTTCATCTACACGGGCGTGTGGCTCAACCGTGCGTGACATATGGCCATAGTACAAGGCAGTGTATCCCTTAGGGTAGCCCTTCAATTTAAGTTAGTATACCCTATAGACTTGGCACGGCCTATACATACGGACGTGTCTACTGGTCGTGTGTGGAACACGGGCTGGCACATGGGCATGAGGCCAGCCGTGTGATGCAAGTCAGTAGTATGCCCTATTTCCATATGGTCAGGACACGGGCATGTGGTCTGGCCGTGTGAGGTAAATCAGTGAGCTCCACGGGGTTAAGCACGGGCTGGGACACAACCATGTGGTCCACCAATTTGAATGTCCACAGGCCGTGGCACACGGGAGTGTGACCCTTGCAGAGATGAAAATTTTCTATGTTTCTAAGAGATCTTCTGAGTTATCAGTTTAGTCCCGAACCTTTCCAAGCATGTTTTAAGGTCTCGTAGAACCCTTATAAGGGACAATGTGAAGGAATGTTAAAAGTTTTAAATTTTATGCAAGATTTATGACTCGAATGTGCATAAATGTTATGATGTAAGTCCGGTAATGCCTTGAACCCTGTTCTAGCTTCAGATTAGGTAAGGGTGTTACATTTAGTGGTATCAGAGATGTGGTTTAGTCGATTCTCAGACTAACCTGGCATATATGAGTTAAACTATACATGCCATATTACTACTCGTGATAGTGTGATATCTCCTGACTCTAACGAAGTTGTTTTGTTAAGACAGTGGAGGCTTCCAACCAGCTATTTTCAGTAATACTAAAAAATGATATCGAGATACTTGAAATATGCCTATGATGTGTCAAAATTTAGAAAGGAATGAATAGAAGTTCATGATATGTATGTGTTAATATACAAAATGAGATAATTATAAGTTGAGAAATGTGGAAACATGGAATGAAATGAAAGTTTATGTTGTGATAAGCTCATCCATGTGTGTTGGTATTCATATGATGTTATGTGCCTAACCCATCTGATTAAGTAAATATGATAAACAAACTTACAAAATTAACAGAATGTGTGTGTATGTACACTTATTGAATAATGTGTAATAAGTGTGTTCATATGGTGAATCTTACATTTAACTTTAAATTAGAGACAATATGATGTTTTGTTTTATGATTTTGTTATGGAACCATAAATGTTATAATAGTATGAAATAATGAATGGGAACTTCAAATTGAGTAGAACGCAGGAAATGAGAATAGTTGTTCGATGATGAATTGATGGATAAGACCATGGCAATACATGTCAGTGCGTGTAAGACCATAGCTGGCTATGGCATTGAAATACGTGTAAGACCATGTTTGGGACATGGCATCAGCGTTGATATGTGTGCTAGTGTAAGACCATGTCTGGGACATGGCATCGGTGTTGATATGTGTGCTAGGGTAAGACATGTCTGGGACATGGCATTGGCCACATTACGAGAGCCACTTAAGACCATGCCTGGGACATGGATCGGCAATGAGACAAGAGCTAGTGTAAGACCATGTTTGGGACATGGCATCGACTTCAACATGTGAGCTAGTGTAAACCATGTCTGGACATGGCATCGACATTTTACCCTATTGTGTGAGGCTTATCAGATATCCTTTAGTATTCCAAATGGTTCATGGTTATTTAAAGTTTATGATAAAGATATGAAAGGATATAATCATGTTGTGAGTGGTACAGGTTCTTACTCGAAACTCATGAGATTTGAGCTTAGTTATGATGCCTTAATGGTAAAGATGAAATTGAGTAAGTTCTATCTATGAGAATGATTTTGAAACAATCTTGTAATCTTTAGCTTATACTTATAATGTATAAATATGTAGTAAATCTACCATTTTTAAATCAAGAATGTTGTGCTGGTTTATAATATGGTATGTGTTTAAAGATGTTATGTGTAACAGTCATAGTTGGATAGATTATGATAGTCTCTTCTGGGTATTCTATATATTCTTTTATCCTCAGAGATATATGTGATTGTTCATTTTTTGACGAAATTCTTATCGAGTGAGAATATTAGCTAACTACGATGTTAGAAGAAAGCACTTTGAATTTGTTTGAATTATAATTTACATTTTCTGATTTCTCTAGATTCTATTCTAATACGTTCGGAATAAAATTGATGGTGCGAATATATGTGGGACTACTGATCTGTATCTATTGAATAATGTTTGTCTTATGTGTATATTCAGAAAATATGATATTTCTACTACAATGGAATTCTAAAATGGATAAGTAGTGTTTTTCTTCTAGTTTTTCTGAGAAAATCATCTAGATCTTTATTATCATTTTCTTAAAAACTATGTTCTCAAACTTCTAGTATAGTACCGTATTTGGATATTTGTATTTTGGATATTTCCTATCATTCTTATTTTGTAAATTATCATCATGGTTTATCCTTAAAGTGCGTTCTTAGACTTGTGATAACAATGTCTATTATTATCATATTTTCAGATTCGATAACAGGAATGTGGTAATCCTTGTATCTAGATTTTTCTAATTTTCGTGTAAGAATTGACATCGGCAAAGATATAAATGGTGGCAGCTCAGCTTTAAATTGTATGGTGGTTTTCCCTTCTCAGGTGAGTTTGACTAAGGTCAGTGAATTCAATCAAGGTGCCCTTTTCCTCGAGTTAAAATGGTTGAAAGATTTTTTATTAGCTCATTAAGAGAATTTTGAAAGATTGTATGTTTGAGTTGTTTTGACAGCATAAAGAAAGGAGTATTTTTATATGTTATTATCTGATAGTTGAAACCAACTCAGTTGTTTTGTCAGAGCAAACTAGTTGGTTGAAATGTGATTTGAGTTATATGTATGTAAAGTATCCTCAGGTATGATAACGAATTTTGTGCATTCACGAGTATATAGACGGGTGGTCTAAATGAAGAAATTATATTCTAGAGATTATGATACAGAGATATGTCTGTTAGATTGTCTAATCGAATGATGTTATTACGAATTAAAGATGTTCTGATCATTAGGTTATAAAATTTATGAAAAGTTTGAATGATCTGTATGTGTTAGCAAAGTTGGAAACAATTGAAAGTATTATTAACCGAAGCTTCAGCTCTGAGTTCAGTTTGAGTTGAGTAAAGAATTTATGAATTTTAGTGATGTACAGTTGAACAGATTGGAATAAGCTTTTATATCTGTGTTGTGAATTCAATGGTATCATGTGTTCAACAGAAAATGTCATGGGCTTCCTGAATCCTAATGGGTTAAAGTATCAAATGTTACCAAAAAAGATTTGAAATTAAGACTGTGTCAATGATTTGAGATATTGAAAGATTCCGAGTAGTTATCGATTAATCTCTGAGAAAGCAGATATAGTTATAGATGCTGAATGAAAAGATCTTTGCTTATTTGTGCAAGTGGTTACTCTATTGGTCTTATTCAATTGATTAGAAAGATAAAGGGAAATGAAAGTAATTCGTGACAGTTTAAAAGCAGTTTCAAATTGGTAGAAAGCATATGTGGGCTTCATAGGTAAAGCATCGAATTTCAACTAGAAAACTGAGTACTTGTGAAAGTATTATAGTGGGAATAGAATTTCTCGATTTAGCTATAGAGAGAAGTTGAGTTCACGATTCATCAGATGAATGAGATTATATCGGAACTTGAGGAGACTCGTAATGCGTTTCTTATTTATATATGATGTGATGATGCAAATAAGACCTTTGTTTATAATATCTCTTTTAGAAGAAGAAACTCAGCCTGATATGATGCATAGCAAAGAACAGATTAGAATCTTAGCTCGTGAGATTGAAAAGTTGAGAAATCTGAGGATATGTGAGAAATTGATAAGACAGTGAAAGCAAATCACTAATCTATTCTCTGATAAGATTTTCAGGGACGAAAATCACTAAAGGAGGGAGAGTTGTAACAACCCGTTTTTAGGGTTAATCGGAACAGTGGTTTTGGGACCACAATCCAAAGTTAATATTTTATTTTATCATTTTATTAAGGTTTACAGTATGATAGAAGGATCATGTGAAAATTTCGTAACGAAATTTTACCGTTTGAGTGGTTAATTCGGTAAAAAAGATTAAATCGCGTAAAGTGTAAATGTTAAATTCTATAAGTTAAATGCATTAAATGACTATAGATTTTAATTGTTTGAGTACTTGAAGGGTGATTCTACCATTTAAGTGTTAATGGACATTTATGGGAAAATTAAAAGGTTAATGTTGTCAATTGTGAATAAGGTGTATTAAAATAAAAAAACATAATGGAAGCATGCAAAAACATTTGGTTCAGTCGAATGGTGAAGAAGAAGAAGCCATTTTAGTGTTTTAGGGTTCGACCATTTAAATTCTTGATTATGGTATGTTTTTGCTCGGTTTTGATAATTTTTACGTTTCTGAGATCGTTGCTTTGTGTTCTAACTAGCCCATGCCTTAATTTTTGAATTTGTCTATGATTTTGTGAAATGCCATTGATGAGTGCTTGAGCTCTTGAATTCTTGATGATGAAATATGAATTTTCGATGATAGATTAACAAGTTTTATAAAGTGATTTTTGACAAAAATGTCAATTATGGATTAAATTGAAAAAATGTGAAATGTTGTGGTTAAAAGTGTGAAATAAATGAAAATATGGGCTACTATGAAGTTGTATTAAATTCTTCTAGGCTTCGATTTGGCCAAAATTGAATGAATTTCATTTTACGAGCTTAGAGACTAAATTGTAATAGTGTGAAACTTCAAGGGCAAAAGCGTAATTTTGCCAAAATGTGTAAATTGTTTTAAATTGAATGAACTAATGATTAAATAAGTAAATTTTGTTATTATATAGATTGAGAAAATGAGATTTGGATTTAGAACGGGGGAAAACAAAGTATTGGATTAGTTATTCTAATCTGTCGTTACAGCAAACGAGGTAAGTTCGTATGTAATAAGCATTGTTAAATTTATGCTACTAATGCTTTAATATTGTATAAATTGTATATACATGACTATTGTAATGTCTGACGACATATCAGCTAAATGTGGCATTTAGTATGCGGTTCGAGATAGCTTCAGCTATGTACGGCACTTAGTGTGCGATTTGAGATAGCTTCGGCTATGTACGGCACTTAGTGTGCAGATATTGAGTATGGCACTTAGTGTACGGAACATTGAGAATGGCACTTAGTGTGTGAGATGTTGAGTATGGCACTTAGTGTACGGACATTGAATATGCAGCAGTATTTTGTGTACGTATGAAGTTGATATGGATAGGTACATGAATGTACATGTATGTTATAACTTTGAAATCGAAGAAGTTACTAAGTGTGTATATCAGCTTATGAATAAGCATGTGAAAGGTTTGTTAGAATCTTGAATTTCATGTATTAAGTTTGAATTGATGTATGGTAATTGTATTAGTTAAATTTGTGAATGGAATGAGAAAGGATTATGAATCTATTATATTTATTAATTTTGAATTGAGATAATGTGTTTTCACTGATGTTTAAATGAGTCGACGAGTAAAGACGATGTTACGAAGAAATATAAGCGATGATGTGAATCAATTCTGGTACTTGTACGAAAATCAACAAGTAAGTGATATCTGTGAAATTTATATGATGGGTAAGTGGAAATATATGAGATTTCCTATGAATTATTTAGCTATGTAAAGGTGATAGCTATTGAATTGAATGTAGTATATCTTTATTTGTTTATGCATATGAAATTGTGGATGAATTAATAGGTTGTACTAAGATCAAACGAGCACGGAATTGTGTAGTCAAGTGAAATTCATGATTGAGTTTATAAATAAATACATGACAGAAGGATGGAATCATATGAGCTATATTATATCTTGTGTAATTGCTTGTGATATGGTTATTTGATATATGAGTTTAACATTCATACGAGCTTACTAAGCTTTATAGCTTACTTTGTGTTATTTTCTATGTTTTATAGTGATTCGGACGTTCGCTTGGGTTGAAAGTCGACGGAGATCGCATCACACTATCTAGTGTTTGGTTTTGGTATTTTTATAATTGTGGCTTGGTTATATGGCATGTATAGGCTTGAGTTGTGTGGAATGTTTGTGGTAATATTAGTGTGTATTTGGCCATTTAAGTTGGCCTAAAGTATGTGTTTCATAAATGATAGATGTGATGTACATAATGCTTTTGTGATGACATAATGTGGTAAGGTTGGTGATAGTTCAAGATGATCATTTAGTCATTTTGGTATATGATGAGTATGTACTTATGAAAAGCATGATTTTGGACTTGATAAATGAATGGTTAATAGATTGTATTGATGAGTATGATATTTACTTTATTATATGTTTTAATGTACAAACAGTATTGATTTGAGTAGCGAAATGATTGAGATGTAAAGACATGATTTGTGCATGAAATTGGTATGGTTGGCTGCCTATTTGTGTATGATATTAGTGCCATATGACTTGTTGCTGGTGGTTAAGTTTTGGGTGAGAAATGTGGCTTGAAACAAGCCTATTTTCATCCACACGGGCTGAGCACACGGGCGTGTGGCTCAATCGTGTGTGACACATGGCCATAGTACATGGCAATGTGTCCCTTGGGGTAGCCCTTTGATTTAAGTTAGTATACCCTCTAGACTTGGCACGGTCTATACACACGGACATGTCTACTGGTCGTGTTTGGAACACGGGTTGGCACATGGGCATGTGGCTGGCCATGTGATGCAAGTCATTATGTATGCCCTGTTTCCATACGGTCGGGACACGAGCATGTGGATGACACACGAGTTAGACACATGGGCATGTGGTCTGGCCGTGTGAGGTAAGTCAGTGAGCTCAAGGGGTTTAGCACGGGCTGGGACATGACCATGTGACTCAATTCAAATGTCCGCACTGCCTGAGACACGAGCATGTCTCTAGGCCTTGTGTGTGACACGGCCAGGGCACATGGGCGTGTGACCCCTGCAGAGATGAAAGTTTTCTATGGGAGAGTTCTTCTGAGTTATCAGTTTAGTCCTGAACCTCTTCCAAGCATGTTTTAAGGTCTTGTAGAACCCTTAAGGGACAATGTGAAGGAATGTTAAACGTTTTAAATTGCATGCAAGATTTATGTCTCGAATGTGCATAAATGTTATGAAGTAAGTCTGATAATGCCTCAAACCCTGTTCTAGCTTTGGATTTAGGTAAGGGTGTTACAGATCTGACACTCGCTTCCTTGGGTACAGTCCTCGGAGTACTCACCACTTCATTGTAAAAGTATATTACAACTCGAACTGTATACTTGCAGATACTACCTTATCTTTCTATATTTTATTATAGTATTAATACTCTAGACGTTAGTACGTCTGGAGGCGGTCAAACTGTTGGCGTCATTGTCGGAGAGGTAACGTCACTAGATTGATTTTAATTTTTACATTTTAAAAGAACAATTAATAAATTTGTAGGTTATAGTTACGACTTTCAATACTTTTTGTTAATTAACACTTCTAACATTTGTTTTTAAGAATCCTAGACATTGTTTACCAAATAATTAGTTAGCACAAAGTCATGGATGACTTTTATTATATATGGCCCGATGAAGACTTCAGTTACGATAAAGATATTTACGAAGAAGGGGTCTATGAAGATTGAGAGATCCAGCAAAACCAACGATTACTAATGCTTGAGTTAAGTCAACTCCAAGGTGAAACCTCAATTCTGCGCCAAGATGATAATGCCCATGATGATATGCCATCAGTAAGGTATCAAGAGGTGTTAAGCCCATAAGTGAGTAAAGAGGAGAATGCTATCATAGAGTTTTGTTAAGAAAAAAAAACTCTTAAACTATTATCTTGATAAGCTATAAAAGATACATATTTTAATCTCATTCCTAATGCATTTTTGGATGATTAATTATGTAAATTAGTGAATTTAATGCTCCTAATCCTTTAAATTAATGTTTCTATACTTAGGAGAGCATTTGGGAGTGAAAGGAGTGAAAAACGAGCCAAAATGGACAAATAGAGTTGTTTTTAGAATGCACACAGCTTGGGCATTTCGACATGGTATGGGAACACGCCCATGTGAGCCACACGAGCTGGACACACACCCATGTGCTAGCACGTGTCGATTTCACATCCTACTTCCCAAATACGCTGAAAAACCCAATTTTTAGGCTTTCTAAGCATTCTAAAGTGTATAAATACCCATTAGAAGAAGACATAAGGGGGCAATCAGAGAGGATCGAATAAAACACTCAAGGAACACCATTGGAGTCAACTCAGAAGTGGATCTCCATCAAGATTGAAGATCTCCCTTTAATTTCTTTCGAAGTTTTATTAAGTTTCTTTATGTCTTGTGGTTTTTCTGACTTTGAGATATTTTCATTCAGGATTATGAACTCATCCCTTAGATACCTATGGGAGATGAATCATGTTATTTTATTTATGTTTTACGTGATAAATACTTTATACTTGTTCTTAATTATGTATGGTTATTTCATGTTTTAATATTTTTTAGATATTGATTCATGTTTAATGTGCTTAATTCAATGGAGAAAAAGACTCTGTTTAAGAGTAGATCTAGCATAATTGAGTGGAGTTGCATGCAATCCTAGAAATAGGATGACAAAAATCTATTGGATTAGAGTCAAATCTAATAGGGGAATCCATATATTGAGTTATTGCGGCGATAAGGGTTTTAATTAGAAAGAGATTTCAATTAATCAACCTAGAGTTAGTTGTTCTTAATTTCGAAAGAGATATTAATATAATTTAGGAATTTCTACGGATCATGTAACAAGTGAATAAATCCCTTAATTCAGATTCATAATAATAAGTGAAGTCTAGGTGGATTCTTTCCTAGGTATTGTTTATCTCATTAGTTATCTTCGATTATTTTCCTATTTTCTCTGTTATGTTCTTAGTTAAATTAGTTTACTAATTTTAGATTAAAACACAATCACTCCAATTTGTCAGCTAAGTAATAAGAAGATGATGATTACTAGTACTTTTAGTCTTCGTGGATATGATATTCCTTACTCACCATAGCTATACTATTGTTCGATAGGTGTGCTTGCCTTTGTTGTATTTATAGTTAGTTTAGTGATGATCAAGTTTTTGGTGTTGCTGCTGGGGACTAAAATATTAGGAACACTTTATTTTTAATTAATTTAGCCATTTATTATTATAATTTTGTTTTTATTATAATTTTTACATTCTAATAATTTTTATTCTATTTGCTTCTAGCAATTTCCTTTAGTTTATGACTAGAAGAAACCCGTCAGGACCATTGTTATTTGATAGTGAAATTGAAAGTACTGCTCGCAGAAATTGTAGAGAAACAAGGAAAAGTCGATAGAATATGGTAGACAAACAAAAGAAAATTATTATTACTGAAGAGATGAGTGATAACCAAAATAATCACCTATCTCTTGTAGTTGCTGCAAATCCAGATCTTGTTCCTCATAATATGTACGATTATGCCAAGTCTACTATGACTGGGATTTAATCGAGCATTGTTCGACCCACCATTGCTGCAAACAATTTTGAACTAAAGCTGAAAACTATTTAAATAATACAACAATTTGTTCAGTTAGATAGTTTACAAGACGAAGATCCAAATATTCATTTGGCTAATTTCCTAGAAATTTGTGATACTTTCAAGATTAATGCGTCACTGACGATGCCATTTCTTTATGGTTATTCCCTTTCCCGTTGAGGAATAAAGCTAAGTAGTAGTTGAACACTTTACCACAAGGTTCCATCACCATATAGGTTCAAATGACTGAGAAGTTCCTTCTAAAGTACTTCCCACCGGCTAAGATAGCCAAGTTGAGGAACGATGTCTCTTCCTTTGTACAGATCGTGTAACACCCCAAATTTGGGCCTAGAAGTATTGAGCCTTGAATGTGGGTCCGTAAGGAGGTTATATATAGGTATTTAATTATGCAATTAAATGACACAATTAAATGTCTGCTTTAGTGGTTAATGGCCCTGAGAAGTGTTGGAGAAATCTTGGGTTCAAACCTGGGCTTTAGCAAAAATTTTGGTATTAAGTGAAAAAAAAACCTAGATGCTTGGATGAGGGCCTTTTAAATTATCGTGTTAAATAAATGACACAAGGAAGCTTGTAGTCTAGTGGTTGTGGTGTCATTAAGGTTATAAGAGAGCCTAGGTTCAAGTCTTGGCTCTTACAATTCATTTTGGTTTTTCTCTTAAGTGAATCTGGATGCTGGCACATATGTCTTAAAGTTAATTATGGACGTTTTTAACACAAAAGAGCCTGTGGTGAAGTGGCAAGGTGGCGTATAGAGTTGGCAAGGAGGTCCAGGGTTCGAAACTCATGGCAATCAAAGAGCAATTATTAAGGTAACAAGGGGCGGCAAGAGTTGGTGTTGAATTTAAACTCTGATGTTGGAGGGATCCTACATCGGGAAGCTAACATAAGAGAGGATGCGAAGCTGGCTTTAAATAGAGAGAACCATGAGGAGAGTAGAAGTACCTTTCTTGGCTGATCCCTTTCGCTTTATGGCGTGCTCGTTTGGGTTGGGCATCGGCTAAGAGTGCTCGGAGTATGGATTAACTCTAGTCTCCAATCAAGTAATCCCTAAGCTTAGATGGTTTGGAGCTGCGAGGGACTCAGAGATGACCACATTACTGTTTCTGTTTCTTTTAATTGCAATTAGATTTCGTTTTGGGTTTTTAATTTATGTAATAAGGCTGTTGGTGGGTTTTAAGTTTTAATTTGGATTGTGATTTCTTATACTAAACTGCTAGTCTAGGAAAACTTGAGATTTCAAAATGGCATGATTTTTCTAAGGAACCCGAGCTTCCAACAACAAAGTTTTCAAAATGCTTCCGTGATTTTAAATGAGGTAATATACCAAAGGCAAACAAATTGGTAAACGTTTTGATGAGAACTTTAGTTTAATAATAATAAAGGAATTTAGATTCAGTAATGGATTTTCATCGGAAAGATCAAATTTGAAAAATGGTTTGATATGACACACCAGATTCGGCCATAATGTCTAGACCGAGTTTGGGGTGTTACAAATCGATTTAGAGAAGTTATATGATGCATGAGCGAGGTATAAGGATTTATTAAGAAGGTACCTTCACCATGGGTTACCTCTATGGCTACTAGTTGAAACCTTCTACAATGGTTTGAACCATTCAACGAGGCAGTAAATTGATGCAGCAGCCGGTGGAACTCTAAATAATAAAACACTCGAAGCGGCTTATGAATTAATTGAGAAGATGACACTGAATAATTATTAGTGGCAAGTCATGAGGATAAAGTTGATGAAAGTAGCAAGTGTTTTCAACTTAGATGCAATCACCATGTTATCAAATCAGGTAGAACAATTACATAAGAAAAGTTTATGGTTTATATGTTTCTATCCTAGTACATCTGATGATGTAATGCTATACGAATGGAGGAGGAATGAATAATCTAGAATGTTTACCCTTCGCTCCTAGCACAGAGAACGAACAAATCAATTATATGGGTAATAATTCCAAGCTTCAAAATAACCCTTACAGTAATCACTATAATGAAGGTTGGAGAAACTATCCCAATCTCTCTTGGGGTGGTCAAGGAAATCAGAGAACACAACCCCTTCCAGGCTTCCAACAATAACCTTATCAGCAAGAGAAAAAGCTGAATCTCAAAGAGATGTTGACGAATTTATCTCGGTGTCAGAAACCCACTTTCAAAACACTGATGCAACACTTAAAAATCAACAAGCGTCAATTCAAGGACTCAAGAATCAAATCAGTCAACTTGCTAAATTGATTTCGAAAATACCACCAGGTAGTTTGCCTAGCAAAACCAAAACTAACCCAATGGAGCAACTTCATGCAATTATTATGCGAGATGAAGAAGGGTTAGTTGAATCTGGACCAGAACCATGGCAGGAAATTGTGGTAAATAACAATGAGGTTGAGGTAAGCTAGAAAGAACAAAAGTCAGTTGTTAAGGAATATAAACCTCGAGTGCCATATTCTAACGGGACGAAGAGGGACCAAATGAACGAACAATTTGGTAAATTTCTTAAACTTCTAAAAAGAACACATATTAACTTACCATTTGTTGAAAGTCTTTCGCAGATGGCAAACTATGTAAAATTTTTAAAGGAGCTTTAGAAAACAAAAGGAAGTTAAATGATTCGTCGACTATGGAGCTAAATGTAGTTTCTTTGCCATATTGCAAAATAAACTACCCAACAAACTAAAAGATCCAGGGAGTTTTTATATTCCTTGTTTAATTGGTAGTTTAAATATTGATAATGCTTTGGCTAATTTAGGGGCTAGTATTAATGTCATGGCCTTTAAAATGTATAAGCAATTAGGTCTTGGGAAACCCAAACAAACTAGGATGAGTATTCAATTAGCAGATGGTACCATTAGATTTTCTAGGGGTATTATTGAAGATGTACTTATAAAAATTGATAAATTCATATTCCCAGTTGATTTTGGTGTTTTAGACATGGATGAGGATAGTGACGTACCTCTGATTCTAGGTTGGCTTTTTTAGCAACTGCTAGAACTATTATTGATGTTGGTACGGGTGAATTAGTTCTTTGTGTAGGTGACGAAACGATTACTCTCCAAGCTCGTGATTTTGTCAAAACATCTAGTGATCGAGATGATTTTACAAGTTCTGTTAATGTGAGTAACCATGTCACTCAACCTTCTTTGCATGAAACCTCTCGAAAAAATATAATGGAGCCACATTTCAGTCTATGCAACAAAAACAAAATGATTTATGATGAATGAATGTTACAAATCGATGAACTAGATGAATGGCGAACACATGTCAAGGAGAAACCGAGAATACACAATGAAGAGCCAAAGCAACATAATGATGAGCATATGAATGTGATGAATCAATTTAAGGTTGGGGACAAGGTATTGCTAGACAAAATAGATCCATGAATTGCCACTTCAGAGCTTGATGCAAACGGATCAAACCCTTTTATGGTACTGAACGTCTTCCCATACAGTACAGTCATTCTGAATTTAGCACATTTAAGTTATATATTACTCGACTTAAACCTTAATTTTATCATAGAATTAAAATGAGAAAGAGGAGCCCCGGCTCCGCGAACCACTATAACCTTGCGAATATAAGGTAAGTCAATCCTAGACTTTAAATAAGTGTTTCTTGGGAGGTAACCTGAATATTTAACTTTTTCTAATTCTTTAATTCCATTGTATGCTAATTTAAAATTGAAAAAAAAAATATGTTTTTTGACCCACATGGCCTGGACACACGAGCGTGTCCTAAGCCGTGTGCACAATAAGGGGTTCGGCAATGAGTTATACGGCCTGGCGACATGGCCATCTGAGCTACATGGCCTGGACACACGGGTGTGTCCTCGGCTATGTGGATATTAAGACTTAAATTTTCAAAAATTCGACGGTTATATGGCTTAAAATGGTCCACACGGCTGTGTGGCACATACGGCTTGCACATACGCTCATGTCCTAGGCCATGTAAATATTGGAGTTAATTTTTCAATTTTATTCCAAGTCAGAAAGTTACACGGACAAATCATCAATTCTTGGCAATGGTTTTTTTTTCTTAACCGTTACCTTATTAAGTTGCCGGTAATCAATACATAATCTCATGGAACCATCCTTCTTCTTTACGAATAACACGGGAGCACCCCAAGGTGAGAAACTGGGTCTCGCAAAGCTTGTCAACCAATTCTTGCAACTATGACTTTAATTCCCTTAACTCCGTCGGAGCCATCCTATATGAAGCAATAGAGATAGGTGCAGTCCTTGACATTAACTCAATACCAAATTCAACTTCCCTAACCGGGGGTAAACCCGACAATTCTTCAAGGAACACATTCACAAACTCACATACAATAGGCACTGATTTAGCTTTCAACTTAGATTCCTTTGTATTCAACACATAAGCCAAATATGCTTCATATCCTTTTCTCATACATTTCTAAGCTGTCATCAAAGAAATTACGATTGGCAAGCCACTAAGTTCATCTGATTCGACTCGAAGGACTTCACCATTCTCATGTCTGAATTCCACAACTTTCCATTTGCAATCTACTATAGCACCATGAAGTGTCAACCAATCCATACCCAAAATAACATCAAATTCATCAAATGGCAACAACATCAAGTCGGCTAGAAAACAAAGACCTCTAATTATCAAAGGGCATTTCTTGCATACTTTTTTAACTAAGACATGCTTGCCTAATGGGTTTGACACTCTAATCACAAATTTTGTAGACTCCACGAGTAAATTCAAGCTAGATGCCAATTTCATGCATACATACAAATGTGTAGATCCTGGATCTATCAAAGCAATAGCAACAATGTCATAAAGAGAAAATGTACCAGTGATTATGTCAGGCGAAGATGCTTCTTCACGTGCTCGTATGGCATAGGCTCTAACCGGAGCCCTAACCTCAGATCGAACTGTCGTCTCTCGTGTCGTATTTTTATTGCCAGCTCTAGTACCGGCACTTTTCGAGGGTCTCGCCTTTGAAGCCAAACCACTCTATCTTGCATTCTAAAATCTCTTATCCGTCTCGGGATAGTCCTTACTAAAGTGGTCTTGAGAACCACATCTATAACACGTCCCATCATTCCTCCTACATGAGCCCAAATGACGTCTTTTGCGGTATTCACACCCGGGTCAACGAGGTTTAGCGTCTCCTACTCTAGCTACTGATGTAGCCTGAGTCCAGAAACCTGAACTTTGCTTCTTACGATTTCCATGAGAGCGTCCTGTCGAAGCATAAGAACCAAAATACACATATTTAGATTTCTTAGACTAAGTTGGACCTGATCTATAATCATTCTCTTTCGTATATCTCTAGCTTCCAACTCGGCTTTCTTTTTCTCACTTGTCAATTCTTCATCCTTACAAGCCCGTTCAACGAGCACAACAAATTCCTTTAGTCAAGGATGCCCACTAACACCCTGATATCCTCATTAAGTTCGTATTCAAACCTCTTTCACATCTTAGCCTCAGTGGGCACACATTCTCGGGCATACTTACTAAGTCGGATGAACTCTTGTTCATATTCGGTAACCAACATGCGACCCTATTTAAGTTTAAGAAATTCCTTACGTTTTTGGTCAATAAACCTCTCGCTACTTCTTCCGAAATTCCTCTTTAAAGAAGTCCCAAGTAACTGCCTCCTTAGGCACAATAGAAATCAAAGTCTTCCACCAATGGTAGGCATCAACTCTCAACAATGAAATAGCACACTTCAAACACTCTTCAAGTGTACAAGATAGTTCGTCAAACACCCGAATAGAATTCTCGAGCCAAAACTTGGCTCTCTCAGCATCATCCTCAGTGTTAGCTCTAAACTCCTCTGCTCCTTGTTTCCGAATCTTATCCACATGAGTTTTAAAAAATCTCATAAAATTTATACCTCGGGGCTTCACGAGTACAGGCTGAGGGTTCAGAGGGGGTAGAGGAGGTTGCGTCTGAGCTGCTGGGTTCACACGGACGAACTCAACATACCAATCTTTCATCATTTGGAAGAAGGCCTCTCTAGCCTCCCACATTGGCTCCCAGTTATGGGTTTACTTTCTTCAGGCACCGTCCCTTGAGTGGGGGCTGGTGCATTGCTTTTTACGTCATCTGCTACAGCTCGGTCGAGATCCATTACTATATGAAAAACACAGTTTAATATCATCAGGAGTCGTCACACTATCACAATTTACGCATGGTATGTATAGCTAGACACAGACACATGCTACGTAGTCCAAGAATTTACTAAACTGTAGCTCTGATACCAATAAATGTAACACCCTTTACTGTATCCAATGCTGAAACAGGGTGCGAGGCATTACCGAACTTAAGCAGAACCAAACATACAGAACCGGGCTACAAAATTTCATTCAAACTAAAACCAATCAATTAATGTTAGTTTGTACCTATTATGGACCTACAAGGCTGAAAACATACATCATTAGTGGTCCAGGACTAAATGAGAACTCATAGAAATTGTAAGAAAATTTCTAGGTTAAGGCTTCACACGCCCGTGTGGAGGCAATGCACACGCCTGTGTGCTTGGGGACACGCCCATGTCCCACACCCATGTGGAATTATTAGATTTATTTCCAATTCGAACCTACAGGGGTTTTCACACGGCCGAGCACATGCCTGTGTCCCTTACAGGGCCTGGGACACACTCGTGTGGTAGCCCGTGTGATTTTAGCTAGCATTCTATTTATGACATCATCATACAAATTTGAGGCACACGGCCAAGCACAAGCCCGTGTCCAGAGGCTGTGTGCTTCACATGGTTGAGACACATGGTTGTGTCTTTGCCCGTATGTTTACTACCATACATGTTAACCTAAAATTCAAGGTGCAGGGGACACACGACCGAACGACACACTCATGGGGCTGACCGTGTGTCACACACGGCTTAGACACTTGCCCGTGTGTCTACCTGTGTGGACCATTTAGAGGCTACTTTCCAAGCCGTTGGTCACCCTTAAACAATCATAAACTTCCATATGTTCAATGGCATATCCCATGATATATTTGGACACTTAAACATGCAACATTATAGCCTCACTATGACCCCTTTTCATACTAGTCCATTAGTATTCACATAGCCTTATCTTTTAGTCATTCCACACCAATTTCATGGTTTACCATATTCCTTCTTATCAATCCATTATGAGTGCTAAATATGCAACCACATACTAGCAAATAAATAGTCATCCATCAAACCAACACATACACATCTTTGTATGCATGTAAAGGTAAACTTAGGGCTACATCCCAATCATTAATATGGACCAAATCACATGGCCACATACAAAGTAATCAATGCCCAAATAAGCCATTACACTTGGCTACTTCAACATGATACATATACACAAAATAAACAAGTTTCCTATACATGCCATGGCCAAAATAATTGAACCCTTTATATCCAAAATCCTTGAAGATAGTGTGATCTAAGCTCCGACGTCTCCCGATTCTTTGAGCTTGCTTGACATATCTAAAGAGAAGGGAAAGGAGAGGAGGATAAGCTATAAGCTTAGTAAGTTCACATAAAAATAATCTACATTTTTGCAATTATTGATAATCTATGCATAATTACTTATCCATTATGATACTTTTCATCAGGTCATATGTATACTTACCTTCCATAGTCATATGCACATGCTTATCCAATTACATATCTTTCATAATATCATCATATACTAAGTCCTCATAGGTTTTAGTTACATACTTGTGCCATCTTGCACACATATAGCCTATTTAAAATTTACTTTCGGAATTCATATTATGTTACTCGTTCAACACTTGGAATATGATTCAGACACATGGAAGAAATGCACCGAAATGCCTGAACGTAGCCTTGGCTACCTGACAAAATGTGCACCGAAGTGCCTCATATCACAGAATCACATGCCACTCTCAACGGGGCTACTCAAAGAGCTAAAAGAGTATTCGAACACAACTCAAGATACCCAGCACTCGGACCCTAGCATGTATCACATATTAAATGAGCTCATAACACACATAACTATCCTAGTGACATGTCACTTGTATCCTTAACTATTCTTAAGGTTCAAACGGGTTTTAGACTTCCAAACCTTTACCGAACGTACTTGCATACTGGTTTCTTTCACATGGCCAACGTCTCATAATCATATAGCAAAGCATCAAAACATGTTATATTATCAACATAGCCAAATAAGCATATTAAGCATACATGTAACACCCCTATAATCCGTATCCGTTGCCGGAGTGGGTTATGAAGAGTTACCAATCCAAAACACTACATTTGTACATTCACACTTACATAAGTTCATTAACAATTATATACATAGCCAAACACAATCAAAGATTGAAATTCAGACTTATACTAACATTAAAAGTTACCATATTCACATGGCTTATATACAACAATATCTCAAAATATCATTCACTTAAGTCTATTCTATACATGCCATACTAGCTCCAAAACATAGTAGTACCACAATGATAAATAGTGTGACGAGTTGCAACGATCCCCCCGAGCAAGTGACTAGAGTCAACAATCTATAAATAGAGAAACGTAATAAGCGGAGTAAGCTTCATAAGCTTAGTAAGTTTTAAGCAATGCAAACAAATAAACTCAATTATACTTCGATCATTAATTTCTCAAAAGCCATTTTCTAGGTATATTGCCATTTGGCCGAATATACACAAGCACATAATGCACATTTAGCATTCTTATTTCACTTAATCTGAATTCATATAACATAAATAAATCAAATACTTCACATACTTTCACACCTTGATCAAATGTATCATGATCATAGATATAGTTAAAACCTTTATTCACATATGTATCACATTATACACTTATGATTCAATTCAAATCAAACTCACATATAGGTACATAATACGTACCTGGCCAACTTAACGTATTGAATGTATTCATTTGTCATTCTAACACGAGGTATCTTAGTCTTAGACTTTTATCAAATCACCGGCATTTAGCCTGCTAGGTTTTAAACCCGAATTCATCCATTGGCATTTCGCCTGCTAGGATCGAAGCCCGATATCATTTCACCGGTATTATAGCGTGCTAGGCTCAAAGGCCCGAATAGTATCTCACCAGTATTATAGCCTGTTAGGCTCAAACGCCCGAATAGTATCTCACCGGCATCATAGCCTGCTAGGCTCAAAGGCCCAAATAGTACCGTACAATATTCAAATCAACAAGTTTCATATAACACAATCGTACCAAATTAGCTACTAGCATCTTTCGAATATATCATCCTACATTTTATTCACTTTTATTTCATTTCATCATTCACACTTATCATTTGATAGTTTACACATAACATCTCACTCATATTCATCTAACACTTATCATTTGATCATAAAAGCATATCACATTTTACTTCCATATTATATTTCCATTGGCCATATACATACATTACAAGTAATACTTAATTCTCATAATATGTCATGTCATTATAGAATATTATTTATGTTTAACTACTTAAAACTTACCTCGAATTTTCAACAGTATCGATCGGCTATTCAACTACTTTCTCTTTTCCCCTGTCCAACCTTGGTTCTCTATGCTCTTGAGCTAATTCAAACAAATTTAACTTATTAAGTCCCGTCATGCTAGCTATGGCCGAATATGACAAGAATTTAATAGATCATATAGCTACTTTTAGCTCAATACAAAATGGCATACACATTTTAATCATTAAGCAATTTAATACAATAATTTAACATTTCCTCATGTACACCTTTATGACCGAATACACATATCAAATAAGTAACTACCTTAACACATAACCACATAGCCAAAGTACATATAACCCTAATGACCGAATATGTATATCACCAAAATCTTATGACTTAACCTTTAACCTTCATAGTCGAATATTCATTGTATACCTAGTTCACATACACAAACACAAAACTCATATGGCTTATCATAATTTCATATACATATCTTAACCATATAGCCGAATATATAGCTCATCAAATAGATATTTATTCACGTTCCCTTAACACATATTGTTCAACTAGTCAGCATTGTATCATGAGTATATTCGGCTTTCACACATATTAACATACTAATAATCATGCACATTATAATCAAAGTGCAATTAATCCCATACACAAAAATATACGACACTTCATTTCCATCTACTTATATAGACGTATCACATAAGACCATTTCATACTTTCTGTCACCTAAATAAACAACAAATTTTCCAATTAATTTCTTAAGTCCACATTGAACACATTAGTCGATTACTATAATCATCTAATTCAGACTTTCAGTAATCTCACTTTGCAAACAATCACTCATTTCATTCACCAAAATGTCATTAGGTAATTATTCAAACAGAATTATCATTTAAATATTTTTTTTAACATTTAACAAAATCACTTACTATAACACAATAATCGATTATCATTTTTCACCTAAATCACATATACATACCATGCTAGCACATAACACCATGACCGAATCCCTCATCTTTTATTTATTCAATTAAACTATTCCTTGACCAAATATTACATCGACCATGGAATAAGCTAATTTAACAAATAAACACATACTTCCAACAATTAACAAGAATTTTTTACAACTTAACACCAATACCCGAATAACATTTTAAACATTATTCAATTCATTAACTATTTGATCATTCGGCAGTTATATCTCTCATTCAAGCCTTATTTTAAACTACCATGTACAGTTCTTGCATTATACTCTAATAGCTGATTACCATTTATCTATTAACCACAACTATCCTTATTCATCAAGCTCAACTCATCTATCATCACATTTAATACCAAAAACATCAAACACCTTCAAAGACACTCAAACAACCCATAGTCGAATGCGTCACTTCAAACCAATAACAAGAATTGAGTCATGGGCTATGAAAGGAGCTTAGCAATTAACTCAATTTCACATAAATTATCAAGAAATAAAATCAAACATACTTCCAATTAGATTCACCAAGGCCGAATATCAAAGAGCCTTTTTTTACCTTGTTATTTAGATTTTGGCAAATGAAAGAAAGAATGGATGAAACTTTGTTTTCATCACCTATTTACTTTATTAATTAATATATTTCCTCTAATAAATCATAAATATAAAATACTAATATGGAATGCATATAATATCCATTAAGTTATTATTTTACTAACACAAAATACATATATACTTATCATCTATCATCATTGCCGTCTACTAATTAATAGTGGTCCATTTGACATGCAAGTCCTCCTTGTAATATACCATGCATTATTCGACCCTCTAAATTCTACCTATCACATTTTTAAGTTTTATCACACAAGTCTTTTTAACAATTCCACATCCAAATGAAAAAATCAAAGCATGAAATTTCACACATGCAATTTCACATATAATAGACATATAATATAACATTTAATTATTTTTGTGACTCAGTTTTGTGGTCCCAAAACCACTTTTCGATTAGGGTTAAATTAGAGCTGTCACAATACAAGTATCAATAAATCATTTAATAATAATAATTAATGTATTTATTTGCATATGTACTTACCTCAGTACAAAATATTAGAAATCAAGCCTAAACCTCTTAAACCTGTTCTTTCTTAATCAACGCTCGTATCTCGATTCTCTTGATCTATAATACAAATTTAGCTCGTTTAATACATACATTACTCAAAATGACCCAAAATTCATACTTGGGTAAAATTACTTTTTACCCTATACTTCATATATTTGAAATTAGTCCTTAGGCTGGATAATACAATGTATGAGATTTATTAGTTACCCAAGCCTAGTCCAACATTTTCATGTTCAAAACAACCCACATTTACCTTCCTTTCACATCTTTCTACCCTTTCTACAACTTTTACAAATAGTCCTTAAAGCCCTTTTCATGAAAATCTACTTAGTAAAAGTTGTTTACCATCCTTTAAACTCTCATATCCCTCCATAAATCATCAAAACATAAGCTTCTCATGCATGGTTAAATTTCTAAACATGAAGCCTAGCATGAAATATGGGTAGAAAAAGAGAGAGCAAGTTACCGGATTTCAAAAATACGAAGAATATAAAAACGGGCTTGGGAGCACTTACTATAGAGCTTGGAAAGCTTAAAACCCTAGCTATGGAGAACCCTAAACTTTAGCAGCAACATGGAGAGAATAAGCTAATTTTTGACTTATTCTTCCTTTTTATTTCATTAATATACCAAATAACCAAAATGCCCCTAATGTCTTTCCTTTAAAATTTCCCATACAAGCCCATTTTTGTCCAAAAACTTAGAAATTGGGAAAATGCTCTTTAAGACCTCCTAATTAATAATCCAATGCATTTCTTACAATTCTTCTAAACACAAATTATGCAACTTATTCAACTTATTCAATTTGGTCCTAATTTCTAATTGACATGTATACTTAGAATTTCTTCATAAAACTTTGAAAAAAGCATATATTCATATCTAAACCTCATAACAATCATAAAACAATATTTAAAATCAGATTGTGGTCCAAAACCACTATCGATAGGCCCTATTTGGGATGTTACACAAGTCGTACCTAACCAGCCTCTACACTCCACTCTGTCAGCCCTACACTCCATGTGGGATAAATCAATCACCCATCCCTAACTCCAAAATAGCTCTGATTGCGGCACTAAACAGTATTGCAGCAGAGCTCCAGTAAATAGGCTTAAACCATTAGTGATTTGTAGTAGAGCCGCAATACAGTACACTTCCTCCAATCATAATAAACCCATCCTCATGCAATGCATCATAAGTTATGTCATGTCATATCACAGAATCATACATGTATCCATTACAGTTAAATAGCAAGCTAAAATATAGTCATACTTGTACATATATATAAATACCTCACATAGGGGCAAAACATCAATTTACCATGTAAGGGCGTTCAGTCATTTACCAAATAGGGGGAAAACTGTTATTTTTCCACATAAGGCAAAACAGTCATTTCACCTCATAAGGGAAAAATAGACATTCTATCGATTAAGGTCCAGGTACGCTTATCAACCCAACTGAAGGTCCACATTCGTCTCGGGCGACCGTGCAACATTAACAGTCAAACAGTGAAATGGGCCCAACCCATATTGCGGGCCATTACGGCCTACACGCCGTGTGGCCACAAAGCCCAAAATGCCTTGCGTGTAACTATACACCTGGCCCAATAATTCCACACATTTGTTTTTACCCGCATGGGCCCACCCGTGGACCCACACGGTCCATTCCGGCACAATGTGGCCCAGAACGACCTAACCCATAAAATCGCTCATGGTGGCCTCTACGATCAATGTGCACGTTTTACGTGTTTGATCTATCACCACGAGCGAGCGTACGCCCGTGTAGCGTCAATAGTCGTATTTTTAGCTTTTGCCGAGTTACAGTTTGGGCAGTGTTTACACACCTAAAGGATTCTAGGTTCGCAACTCTCCTGAGATGAACCGTACCTAAAACAAATGACAAAACCATGACCAACGTTAGTCATGCTTAACCTTAAATTACTAATACATAATTAATACATTTTCATACACATTCTATATCTTGGCCGAAAACTCACATAAGCAAAATTAACCAATGTTATTCAACTTCCAAAGCTATGAAGTCATTATTTAATCATTTATGCATACACTCATGAAAATAAGCTTGAAAATCATAATAAACATTATGATATGTACCTCTTATTTGGCCGAATATGCATGGTCATATACATATAAATATTATCAAAGCCCAATACTCATACTAATTCAATGAATCCACATTTTCATATACATAATTTGTAACATATTTCAAGTTTCATACTACCATATTTCAAGTAGACAACAAGCAACCCATACCTATCCATTTGGCTCATTTATACATCTATCACAACTTATCTTTCCGATAACTATTCAAATGGATAGGACACTCGGATAATCACACATTTATCGTACAATGCCACGTCCCAGACTGTTTACATGTAATCACATATAATCCATTGTCCCAGATAGGTCTTACTGCACACATATATCGGGTCACATATCGATCCATGGTCTTACTAGCACACATATATCGGAATCCTATTCATGACAATGTATCCTAACTATCCTAAGGTTCATACGTGCTTTCAAACGTCGTAACTCGGTCGAAACGAATTCAGAAATGTAAAGCCAAGCTTACTCATATTTGGCCATAGCATGTATAAATCATACATTTCATACCAGCATATATATTTAACATTTAACTACAATTTAGCACGTCTATTTGCTGTAACTCCTCGACATAAGAACGAACAGGCGTAGTCGCAACTTTCGTTTCCCCGATCAATCTGATTCTTTGGTTTTATCTACATATTAATTAAGCTCATTAAAACATATTTCATCAATTAGTCCACACATAATGGGCATTACTTTTTACCCCTGACATTCACTTTTTCAATTGTCCTATTACACAACAAAAAATATGCGGATTTCCTATTCCTATGTTTGCCAATATTTCTAGTGTTCATACAAGTCCATATGTTCATTTTTCATTTTAGTCTCTCAATTATTATTTTTGCATTTAGTCCTAATTCTCAAATCTCAAAACTCCACACAAACTGTTATCTAAGCATATCTTTCATTTTCATCATCAAACAACAAAATCACAAGCTCTCTCAATGGAAAACTCAAATATTCATCAAATCAAGAATCAAGCATAGGTTTTGTAGTACTCGAAACACGATACAAAAATGTATAAATATCAAAACCGAACAAAAACAACCTTGATTTAGTTTGAGTAGTGTCAACCTAGCTTTCTCTTATTCTTTCCCTTTATTATGTTTTCGGTGGTGATAAGATAGAAATGGCTTATTTATTTTATGTTATAAATATATGTTATATATTTACCTTTTAACCTTAGTAAAACATTATACTTTACTTATAAATGTCCATGCCGTTCACCCTTAATAATGGCCTTTACTCATAGGCTTCATTTAAAAAGCCATAGCATTTGCCCTTTATACTTAACTAACACTTTTAATTACGCGATAGTCATTTATTTATGGTACCGGCTAATTAGTCAAAAATTTTACAGATATAATTCACACAAAATAAATCCAGAAAATATTTTAAAATATTTTTTGACTCGATTCGTCGTCCCAAAACCACATTCCGATTAGGGTCTAAATCGGGCTGTTACAACTCTCCCCCTTAGGATTTTCGTCCCCAAAATCTTACTAGTGAATAGATTTGGATACGTCTTTCATTGTATCTTTTGGCTCCCATGTTGCTTCCTCAAATCCGTGTTTATTCACAGTACCTTTACTCATGGTTCTTCCTCGTGATTTCATATCGGGCTTAATCTCAATCTCAGCCGGGACTATCACATGTGAAGGATCGATCATATCTGTGAAGCATTGAAACATAGAATACATTGTGGATCTTTTCTAGCTCAGTATGGCACAATAGTTTGTAAGCAAACGTAGCCCGATGTGTTCTATTACTCATACGGCCCAATAAACCTCGGACTCAATTTGCCTTTGTTGACCAAATTCTGAGTATTTTCTTCTTACGGTGAGACTGTTTAAAAGACTTATCTCTAATCTGGAACACTATATCTTTACGTTTCAAGTCCGCATATGATTTCTGATGATTCTGATGCTGCCTTTAGACTTTCTCAAATCACTTTCACTTTCTGTTTAGTCTCTTCTGATCAATCGACTCTTGTGCATTCTATTTCACTGAGCTCAGTCCCATACAATGGTGTACGACATTTACGATCGTACAAGCCTCATAAGGTGCCATTTTGATACTCGACTGAAAGCTATTATTATATGCAATTCAATCAGAGGTAGGTATCGTTCCCACGTCCTTCCAAACTGAGAATGCAACACCTTAACATATCCTCAAGTATCTGAATGATTTGCTCAGACTAACCATCTATTTGGGGATGGAAAGCAGTGCTGAAATGTAGTTGCATACCTAGTGCATCTTGTAGTTTCTTCCAAACCGGGATTGTAAACCTCGGTCTCTATCCGAAACATCAATAGGCACACCATAATCTCACCAATCTGAGAACATACATTCAGCCAATTTATCCAGCGGGTAGTCTATACATATCGAAACAAATGAGCCAATTTAGTCAATCTATCCACATAACCAGATTGCATCTTTCTTGCTTGGTGTCAACGGTAACCATACAAATCCATAGTAATTTTGTCTCATTTCCACTCAGGTATCATTGATCGGCTGAAGTAATCCGAAGGTACCTGTGCTCAGCTCTTACTGTTACAGATTAAGCATTTGAAACAAAGTGAAAAATGTCTCGTTTCATACCATGCCAGATCATTATACATCTTCGTACTACCTAGGTGACTAGATAACTGACTACTGTGAACTTCATTCAAAATCATCTGAATCAATTTCTAAATCCTCAAAACACATATTTGGTTTCTAATATCAACAGCCAAGCATCAACACGAAACTCTTAATCAGTATTTGATCACATTGAGCTCGTTTGCTTTCAACTCATTATAAACCTTCTGGGCATCACAAATTTATTGAACAAATAATGGTCTTGCTTTTCAAATTTAGCTATTATCGACCATCATTAGACATAGCCATGTCACATTCATTGCACGCAAAGAAAACAGTGATTTTTGGCTTAAGCATCAACAACAACATTAGTCTTTCTGGGTGTGTCAGATCTGTACACCCCCGAACCCGATACCGTCGCCGGAGTCGACCCGAGGTGTTAACAGACTTCAAACCACTTACTTCGACATTTCCCAGACAAGCTGCCAATCTGCGTACTAGTCGCTTTAAAAATATATCTTGAGTTCTGAAAACTCGAAATCCAGTTTCGTAATTTTTCCCTGGAACTAGACCTCATTACCTATATGGTAGAATTTTGTAGAATTTTTTGGGTCGGGCAACATAGTACAGGTTTATTAGTCAAGTCTCCCATGTTACAGGATCGACTACACTGACCCTTGCGCATTCGAATTGGATATCTCCCTGCACAGAGCTTCAATACTGATGTCGGTTTGTTTCTATAGAACTAGACTCAGAGAGAATCTATACATATATGGCTGACTCCTAATTATCTCTGGTTAATTTAATAATGAATTTCCAAATTCAGAACAGGGAATCCAGAAACCGTTCTGCCCTGTCTCACAAGAACCTGAATATCTCTTAACATATGCTGTCCATATCTTTCGTTACTTCTATATGACATAGACTCATCAGCTTAGATACCATAATTTATCATTAATTAATTCCCACTCCTACTATTTTAGTGATTTTTTATCTCACGTCACTGCTGCTGCCAGCATCTGTTACGAAAGCAACTATGGCCTATTTCGTGATTTCTCCTTGATCTAACTAGTAATTCATCATACATATCACCATTATGATCATGACTAGCCATGCCAAAGGCTAATCATTGTCAACATCTCCCTACTACACTATTGCCATATCATAAATTTTAACACCAAAATAATCAACCATGACATATGGCATAAAAGGTCGAATTATCAAGATTTAACGATCCTAACGTTATGAAACCAAACCCAAACGACATTTATGCCATTTTCGCATGGCTAAAGTTTACTACCAAGTTCAAACACAACATAATAGCTTCTATACATGCCGAAATGTTCTCCTAAGCCGACTAAGAAGAAAGTACCAAACTTGCTAGCCGGTGTGATGAACTCCAATGCGGGCCCGATACGCAAAAAAGAGACGAGTCCAAGACCTGAATAGGTGACAAGGAACACTGAGTGAGTATATAACTCAGTAAGTCATAAGCAATGCACCACCATCCATTAATAACATTATAAATAGGAAACAAAGTGGCACGCGAGAATGGTATCCCTCCTCCTCCAACCATCAGGAGCCTCGACCATCGGTTCAATCGATAAATCTTATGTACGTGACTTCAAGTATATTTGTCACATAGGTTCAAACTTACCAAGCTCAACTCCAAATATAGTCATAGCACCTATTAGCCATGAACTCAAGGTACTTACCCGATCCGCTGTCCGTGATCGACTCAATAATGTCGCACACTTAGTGTCCATAATGATTCAAAAGTAATATTAAGTCCGCACACTAAGTGCTATATAATCAACTCGCACACTTAGTGCTATATAATCAAACTCGCACACTTAGTGCTACATAATCAAACTCGCACACTTAGTGCTACATAATCAAACTCGCACACTTAGTGCTACATAATCAAACTCGCACACTTAGTGCTACATAGTCAAACTCGCACACTTAGTGCTGTACAATTTAAACCCGCACACTTAGCGCAATCTCATGATCATAAATGTTATACCTGCACTCTTAGTGCCGAGGTCAACAACTCAATACATCTCACCTCTTTTCTCTTCATTCAACACTTTCATCACCACATACATACATGTATATAAATTTATCATTCCATTCAGCATGATTACATAGACATTATGTCTATTTAGATCAATACAAAATATATGCTTGATGACTTACTTTGTGTTGGGTAAGACGGTTCTAACTCGGTTACTCGATGATCTTTTCTTTGCCCTTGCTTGCCTCTCCACCTTTAGCTTCTTGAGCTAAATCGATAAATTAACTAGTTTAACCATCTTGCTAAACATTCATACTTCAATACACATGCATATGTATGTTTGTATATTCGGCAATGACAATGGCAATTTAGCAAACCTTAATTTAACTTATAATTGTTCATAACACATTTAAAGCATCCACTCCATTCCATCATTTTAAAGCACATACATTACTCAATATTATCCAAGTTCACATTCGGCATTTTCACAAATACACATGCCGATTTCATTCACTCATCTCTAATGCTAATTTAAGAAATGCCGAATGTCGCCAACTAAATGGCATACACACACACCCACATGCA
>NC_053433.1:52312492-52342581 GCF_007990345.1 Gossypium hirsutum | reverse complement strand
AAAAATAAAAATAACAAACCCCAAGTTCTAAGGGATATCATAATCCTGAATGAAAATATCTCAAGTCAAAAAACCACAAGACATAAAAAACTTAATAAAACTTCAAAAGAAATTAAAGGGAGATCTTCAATCTTGATGGAGATCCACTTCTGAGTGACTCCAATGGTGTTCCTTGAGTTTTTATTCGATCCTCTCTGATTGCCCCCTTATGTCTTTCTAATGGTATTTAACACTTAGAATGCTTAGAAAGCCTAAATTGGGTTTTTCAGCGTATTTGGGAGTAGGATGTGAAATCGACACGTGCTAGCACATGGGGTGTGTCCAGCTCGTGTGGCTCACATGGGCGTGTTCCCATACATGTCGAAATGCCCAAGCTGTGTGCATTCTAAAAACAACTCTATTTGTCCATTTGGTCGTTTTCACTCCTTCCCCCAAATGCTCTCTAAGTATAGAAACATTAATTTAAAGATTAGGAGCATTAAATTCACTAATTTACATAATTATCATCCAAAATGCATTAGGAATGAGATTAAAATATGTATCTTTTATAGCTTATCAAGATAATAGTTTAAGAGTTTTTTTTTCTTAACAAAACTCTATGATAGCATTCTCCTCTTTACTCACTTATGGGCTTAACACTCTTGATACCTTACTGATGGCATAT
This sequence comes from Gossypium hirsutum, assembly GCF_007990345.1. Lineage (NCBI taxonomy): Eukaryota > Viridiplantae > Streptophyta > Magnoliopsida > Malvales > Malvaceae > Gossypium > Gossypium hirsutum. The sequence continues at coordinate 52,341,917 of NC_053433.1, read as the reverse complement.
CATCATGGCATTATCATCTTGGCGCAGAATTGATTCACTTGAGTTGAAACTCCTTATATCGTTGGTTTTGCTGGATCTCTCATTTCATAACCCTTTTCGTAATTCTTTATCGTAACTAAGTCTTCATCGGCCATATATAATAAAGTCATCCATGACTTTGTGTAACTAATTATTTGGTAAACAATGTCTAGGATTCTTAAAACAAATGTTAGAGTGTTAATTAACAAAAATATTGAAATCGTAACTATAACCTACAAATTTATTAATTGTTCTTTTAAAATGTAAAAATTAAAATCAATCTAGTGACGTTACCTCTCCGACAATGACGCCAACAGTTTGACCGCCTCCAGACGTACTAACGTCTAGAGTATTAATACTATAATAAAATATAGAAAGATAAGGTAGTATCTGCAAGTATACAGTTCGAGTTGTAATATACTTTTACAATGAAGTGGTGAGTACTCCGAGGACTGTACCCAAGGAAGCGGTGTCAGATCTGTAACACCCTTACCTAAATCCAAGCTAGAACAGGTTTGAGGCATTATCAGACTTACTTCATAACATTATGCACATTCGAGACATAATCTTGCATGCATTAAAACGTTAACATTCCTTACATTGTCCCTAAGGGTCTACAAGACTTAAAACAGCTTGAAGAGGTTCAGGACTAAACTGATAACTCAGAAGAACTCTCCCATAGAAAACTTTCATCTCTGCAGGTCACACGCCCATGTGCCCTGGCCGTGTCACACCAAGGCTAGAGACATGCTCGTGTCTCAGGCAGTGCGGACATTTGAATTGAGTCACATGGTCATGTCCCAGCCCGTGCTAAACCCCTTGAGCTCACTGACTTACCTCACCGGCCAGACCACATGCCCATGTGTCTAACTCGTGTGTCATCCACATGCTCGTGTCCCGACCGTATGGAAACAGGGCATACATAATGACTTGCATCACATGCCAGCCACATGCCCATGTGCCAACCCGTGTTCCAAACACGACCAGTAGACATGTCCGTGTGTATAGACCGTGCCAAGTCTAGAGGGTATACTAACTTAAATCAAAGGGCTACCCCAAGGGACACATTGCCATGTACTATGGCCATGTGTCACACACGATTGAGCCACACGCCCGTGTGCTCAGCCCGTGTGGATGAAATAGGCTTGTTTCAAGCCACATTTCTCACCCAAAACTTAACCACCAGCAACAAGTCATATGGCACTAATATCATACACAAATAGGCAGCCAACCATACCAATTTCATGCACAAATCATGTCTTTACATCTCAATCATTTCGCTACTCAAATCAATACTGTTTGTACATTAAAACATATAATAAAGTAAATATCATACTCATCAATACAATCTATTAACCATTCATTTATCAAGTCCAAAATCATGCTTTTCATAAGTACATACTCATCATATACCAAATGACTAAATGATCATCTTGAACTATCACCAACCTTACCACATATGTCATCACAAAGCATTATGTACATCACATCTATCATTTATGAAACACATACTTTAGGCCAACTTAATGGCCAAATACACACTAATATTACCACAAACATTCCACACAACTCAAGCCTATACATGCCATATAACAAGCCACAATTATAAAAATACCAAAACCAAACACTAGATAGTGTGATGCGATCTCCGTCGACTTTCAACCCAAGCGAACGTCCGAATCACTATAAAACATAGAAAATAACACAAAGTAAGCTATAAAGCTTAGTAAGCTCGTATGAATGTTAAACTCATATATCAAATAACCATATCACAAGCAATTACACAAGATATAATATAGCTCATATGATTCCATCCTTCTGTCATGTATTTATTTATAAACTCAATCATGAATTTCACTTGACTACACAATTCCGTGCTCGTTTGATCTTAGTACAACCTATTAATTCATCCACAATTTCATATGCATAAACAAATAAAGATATACTACATTCAATTCATAGCTATCACCTTTACATAGCTAAATAATTCATAGGAAATCTCATATATTTCCACTTACCCATCATATAAATTTCACAGATATCACTTACTTGTTGATTTTCGTACAAGTACCAGAATTGATTCACATCATCGCTTATATTTCTTCGTAACATCGTCTTTACTCGTCGACTCATTTAAACATCAGTGAAAACACATTATCTCAATTCAAATTAATAAATATAATAGATTCATAATCCTTTCTCATTCCATTCACAAATTTAACTAATACAATTACCATACATCAATTCAAACTTAATACATGAAATTCAAGATTTCTAACAAACCTTTCACATGCTTATTCATAAGCTGATATACACACTTAGTAACTTCTTCGATTTCAAAGTTATAACATACATGTACATTCATGTACCTATCCATATCAACTTCATACGTACACAAAATACTGCTGCATATTCAATGTCCCGTACACTAAGTGCCATACTCAACATCTCACACACTAAGTGCCATTCTCAATGTTCCGTACACTAAGTGCCATACTCAATATCTTGCACACTAAGTGCCGTACATAGCCGAAGCTATCTCAAATCGCACACTAAGTGCCGTACATAGCTGAAGCTATCTCGAACCGCATACTAAATGCCACATTTAGCTGATATGTCGTCAGACATTACAATAGTCATGTATATACAATTTATACATATTAAAGCATTAGTAGCATAAATTTAACAATGCTTATTACATACGAACTTACCTCGTTTGCTGTAACGACAGATTAGAATAACTAATCCAATACTTTGTTTTCCCCCGTTCTAAATCCAAATCTCATTTTTCTCAATCTATATAATAACAAAATTTACTTATTTAATCATTAGTTCATTCAATTTAAAACAATTTACACATTTTGGCAAAATTACGCTTTTGCCCTTGAAGTTTCACACTATTACAATTTAGTCTCTAAGCTCGTAAAATGAAATTCATTCAATTTTGGCCAAATCGAAGCCTAGAAGAATTTAATACAACTTCATAGTAGCCCATATTTTCATTTATTTCACACTTTTAACCACAACATTTCACATTTTTTCAATTTAATCCATAATTGACATTTTTGTCAAAAATCACTTTATAAAACTTGTTAATCTATCATCGAAAATTCATATTTCATCATCAAGAATTCAAGAGCTCAAGCACTCATCAATGGCATTTCACAAAATCATAGACAAATTCAAAAATTAAGGCATGGGCTAGTTAGAACACAAAGCAACGATCTCAGAAACGTAAAAATTATCAAAAACCGAGCAAAAACATACCATAATCAAGAATTTAAATGGTCGAACCCTAAAACACTAAAATGGCTTCTTCTTCTTCACCATTCGACTGAACCAAATGTTTTTGCATGCTTCCATTATGTTTTTTTTATTTTAATACACCTTATTCACAATTGACAACATTAACCTTTTAATTTTCCCATAAATGTCCATTAACACTTAAATGGTAGAATCACCCTTCAAGTACTCAAACAATTAAAATCTATAGTCATTTAATGCATTTAACTTATAGAATTTAACATTTACACTTTACGCGATTTAATCTTTTTTACCGAATTAACCACTCAAACGGTAAAATTTCGTTACGAAATTTTCACATGATCCTTCTATCATACTGTAAACCTTAATAAAATGATAAAATAAAATATTAACTTTGGATTGTGGTCCCAAAACCACTGTTCCGATTAACCCTAAAAACGGGTTGTTACAACTCTCCCTCCTTTAGTGATTTTCGTCCCTGAAAATCTTATCAGAGAATAGATTAGTGATTTGCTTTCACTGGTCTTATCAATTTCTCACATATCCTCAGATTTCTCAACTTTTCAATCTCACGAGCTAAGATTCTAATCTGTTCTTTGCTATGCATCATATCAGGCTGAGTTTCTTCTTCTAAAAGAGATATTATAAACAAAGGTCTTATTTGCATCATCACATCATATATAAATAAGAAACGCATTACGAGTCTCCTCAAGTTCCGATAATAATCTCATTCAATCTGATGAATCGTGAACTCAACTTCTCTCTATAGCTAAATCGAGAAATTCTATTCCCACTATAATACTTTCACAAGTACTCAGTTTTCTAGTTGAAATTCGATGCTTTACCTATGAAGCCCACATATGCTTTCTACCAATTTGAAACTGCTTTTAAACTGTCACGAATTACTTTCATTTCCCTTTAATCTTTCTAATCAAATTGAATAAGACCAATAGAGTAACCACTTGCACAAAATAAGCAAAGATCTTTTCATTCAGCATCTATAACTATATCTGCTTTCTCAGAGATTAATCGATAACTACTCGGAATCTTTCAATATCTCAAATCATTGACACAGTCTTAATTTCAAATCTTTTTTGGTAACATTTGATACTTTAACCCATTAGGATTCAGGAAGCCCATGACATTTTCTGTTGAACACATGATACCATTGAATTCACAACACAGATATAAAGCTTATTCCAATCTGTTCAACTGTACATCACTAAAATTCATAAATTCTTTACTCAACTCAAACTGAACTCAGAGCTGAAGCTTCGGTTAATAATACTTTCAATTGTTTCCAACTTTGCTAACACATACAGATCATTCAAACTTTTCATAAATTTTATAACCTAATTGATCAGAACATCTTTAATTCGTAATAACATCATTCGATTAGACAATCTAACAGACATATCTCTGTATCATAATCTCTAGAATATAATTTCTTCATTTAGACCACCCGTCTATATACTCGTGAATGCACAAAATTCGTTATCATACCTGAGGATACTTTACATACATATAACTCAAATCACATTTCAACCAACTAGTTTGCTCTGACAAAACAACTGAGTTGGTTTCAACTATCAGATAATAACATATAAAATACTCCTTTCTTTATGCTGTCAAAACAACTCAAACATACAATCTTTCAAAATTCTCTTAATGAGCTAATAAAAAATCTTTCAACCATTTTAACTCGAGGAAAAGGGCACCTTGATTGAATTCACTGACCTTAGTCAAACTCACCTGAGAAGGGAAAACCACCATACAATTTAAAGCTGAGCTGCCACCATTTATATCTTTGCCGATGTCAATTCCTTACACGAAAATTAGAAAATCTAGATACAAGGATTACCACATTCCTGTTATCGAATCTGAAAATATGATAATAATAGACATTGTTATCACAAGTCTAAGAACGCACTTTAAGGATAAACCATGACTGATAATTTACAAAATAAGAATGATAGGAAATATCCAAAATACAAATATCCAAAATACGGTACTATACTAGAAGTTTGAGAACATAGTTTTTAAGAAAATGATAATAAAGATCTAGATGATTTTCTCAGAAAAACTAGAAGAAAAACACTACTTATCCATTTTAGAATTCCATTGTAGTAGAAATATCATATTTTCTGAATATACACATAAGACAAACATTATTCAATAGATACAGATCAGTAGTCCCACATATATTCGCACCATCAATTTTATTCCGAACGTATTAGAATAGAATCCTAGAGAAATCAGAAAATGTAATTATAATTCAAACAAATTCAAAGTGCTTTCTTCTAACATCGTAGTTAGCTAATATTCTCACTCGATAAGAATTTCGTCAAAAAATGAACAATCACATATATCTCTGAGGATAAAGAATATATAGAATACCCAGAAGAGACTATCATAATCTATCCAACTATGACTGTTACACATAGACATCTTTAAACACATACCATATTATAAACCAGCACAACATTCTTGATTAAAAATGGTAGATTTACTACATATTTATACATTATAAGTATAAGCTAAGATTACAAGATTGTTTCAAAATCATTCTCATAGATAGAACTTACTCAATTTCATCTTTACCATTAAGGCATCATAACTAAGCTCAAATCTCATGAGTTTCGAGTAAGAACCTGTACCACTCACAACATGATTATATCCTTTCATATCTTTATCATAAACTTTAAATAACCCATGGAACCATTTGGAATACTAAAGGATATCTGATAAGCCTCACACAATAGGGTAAAATGTCGATGCCATGTCCCAGACATGGTCTTACACTAGCTCACATGTTGAAGTCGATGCCATGTCCCAAACATGGTCTTACACTAGCTCTTGTCTCATTGCCGATTCCATGTCCCAGGCATGGTCTTATAGTGGCTCTCGTAATGTGGCCAATGCCATGTCCCAGACATGGTCTTACCCTAGCACACATATCAACACCGATGCCATGTCCCAGACATGGTCTTACACTAGCACACATATCAACGCTGATGCCATGTCCCAAACATGGTCTTACACGTATTTCAATGCCATAGCCCAGCTATGGTCTTACACGCACTGACATGTATTGCCATGGTCTTATCCATCAATTCATCATCGAACAACTATACTCATTTCCTGCGTTCTACTCAATTTGAAGTTCCCATTCATTATTTCATACTATTATAACATTTATGGTTCCATAACAAAATCATAAAACAAAACATCATATTGTCTCTAATTTAAAGTTAAATGTAAGATTCACCATATGAACACACTTATTACACATTATTCAATAAGTGTACATACACACACATTCTGTTAATTTTGTAAGTTTGTTTATCATATTTACTTAATCAGATGGGTTAGGCACATAACATCATATGAATACCAACACACATGGATGAGCTTATCACAACATAAACTTTCATTTCATTCCATGTTTCCACATTTCTCAACTTATAATTATCTCATTTTGTATATTAACACATACATATCATGAACTTCTATTCATTCCTTTCTAAATTTTGACACATCATAGGCATATTTCAAGTATCTCGATATCATTTTTAGTATTACTGAAAATAGCTCGGTTGGAAGCCTCCACTGTCTTAACAAAACAACTTCGTTAGAGTCAGGAGATATCACACTATCACGAGTAGTAATATGGCATGTATAGTTTAACTCATATATGCCAGGTTAGTCTGAGAATCGACTAAACCACAGCTCTGATACCACTAAATGTAACACCCTTACCTAAATCTGAAGCTAGAACAGGGTTCAAGGCATTACCGGACTTACATCATAACATTTATGCACATTCGAGTCATAAATCTTGCATAAAATTTAAAACTTTTAACATTCCTTCACATTTTCCCTTATAAGGGTTCTACGAGACCTTAAAACATACTTGGAAGAGGTTCGGGACTAAACTGATAACTCAGAAGATCTCTTAGAAACATAGAAAATTTTCATCTCTGCAAGGGTCACACTCCCGTGTGCCACGGCCATGTGGACATTCAAATTGGTGGACCACATGGTTGTGTCCCAGCCCGTGCTTAACCCCGTGGAGCTCACTGATTTACCTCACACGGCCAGACCACATGCCCATGTCCTGACCATATGGAAATAGGGCATACTACTGACTTGCATCACACAGCTGGCCTCATGCCCATGTGCCAGCCCATGTTCCACACACAACCAGTAGACACGTCCGTGTGTATAGGCCGTGCCAAGTCTATAGGGTATACTAACTTAAATTGAAGGGCTACCCTAAGGGATACACTGCCTTGTACTATGGCCATATGTCACGCACGGTTGAGCCACACGCCCGTGTAGATGAAAATAGGCTTGTTTCAAGCCACATTTCTCACCCAAAACTTAACCACCAGCAACAAGTCATATGGTACTAATATCATACACAAATAGCCAGCCATCCATACCAATTTCATGCACAAATCATGTTCAAACATATAATAAAGTACATACCATATTCATCAATATAATCTATTAACCATTCATTTATCCAGTCCAAAATCATGCTTTTCATAAGTACATACTCATCATATACCAAAATGACTAAATGATTATCTTGAACTATCACCAACCTTACCACATTATGTCATCACAAAAGCATTATGTACATCACATCTATCGCTTATCAAACACATACTTTAGGCTAACTTAAATGGCTAAATACACACCAATATTACCAAACACATTCCACACAACTCAAGCCTATACATGCCGCATAACCAAGCCACAAGTATAAAAATATCGAAACTAAAAACCGAATAGTATGAAGTGATCTTCGTCGACTTCCAACCCGAGTGAATGTCTAAATCACTATAAAACATAGAAAATAACACAAAGTAAGCTATAAAGTTAAGTAAGCTCGTATGAATATTAAACTTATATATCAAATAACCATATCATAAGCAATTTACACAAGATATAATGTAGCTCATATGATTTCATCGTTCTCTCATGTACTTATTTATAAACTCAATCATGAATTCCACTTGACTACACAATTTCGTGCTTGTTAGATCTTAGTACAACCTATTAATTCATCCACAATTTCATATACATAAACAAATAAAGATATACTACATTCAATTCAATAGATATCACCTTTACATAGCCAAATAATTCATAGGAAATCTCATATATTTCCACCTACTCATCATATGAATTTCACATATATCACTTACTTGTCGATTTCCATACAAGTTCCGAATTGATTCACATCATCGCTTATATTTCTTCGTAACATCGTCTTTACTCATCGACTCATTTAAACATTGGTGAAAACACATTATCTCAATTCAAAATTAATAAATATAATAGATTGATAGTCCTTTCTCATTCCATTCACAAATTTAACTAATACAATTACCACTCATCAATTCAAACTTAATACAAGAAATGGAATATTTCTAACAAACCTTTCACGTGCTTATTCATAAGCTGATATACACACTTAGTAACTTCTTCGATTTCAAACTCATAACATACACTTACATACCTGTACCTATCCATATCAAGTTCATACGCACACAAAATATTGTTGCATATTCGACAACTCGCACACTAAGTCGATTCTCAATGTTTCATACACTAAGTGCCATACTCAATATCTTGCACACTAAGTGCCGTACATAGCCGAAGCTCTCTCGAACCACACACTAAGTGCCACATTTAGCTGATATGTCGTCAGACATTACAATAGTCATGTATATACAATTTATACAATATGAAAGCATTAGTAGCATAAATTTAACAATGCTTATTGCTTACTAACTTACCTCGTTTGTTGTAATGACGAATTAGAATGACTAATCCAATACTTTGTTTTCCCCCGTTCTAGATCTGAATATCATTTTTCTCAATCTATATAATAACAAAATTTACTTATTTAATCATTATTTCATTCAATTTAAAACAATTTACACATTTTGGCAAAATTACGCTTTTGCCCCTAAAGTTTCACACTTTTACAATTTAGTCCCTAAGCTCATAAAATGAAATTTCATTCAATTTTGGCCAAACCGAAGCCTAGAAGAATTTAATAAAACTTCATAGCAACCCATATTTTCATTTATTTTACACTTTTAACCACAACATTTCACATTTATTCAATTTAATCCATAATTGACATTTTTGTCAAAAATCACTTTATAAAACTTGTTAAGTTATCATCAAAAAATCATATTTCATCATCAAGCATTCAAAAGCTCAAGCACTCATCAATTGTGTTTCACAAAATCATAGACAAATTCAAAAATTAAGGCATGGGCTAGTTAGAACAGAAAGCAACGATATCAAAAACGTAAAAATCATTAAAAATCGAGCAAAGAACATACCTTAATTAAGAATTTAAATGGCGGAACCCTAAAACACTAAAATGTCTTCTTCTTCTTCTTCACCATTCGGCTGAAACAAATGTTTTTGCATGCTTCCATTATGTTTTCTTTATTTTAATACACCTTATTAACAATTTACAACATTAACCTTTTAATTTAAAATAAATTTCAACAATACCAACTCCCATAAATGTCCACTAACACGTAAATGGTATAATTACCCTTCAAGTACTCAAACAATTAAAATCTATAGTCATTTAATGGATTTAACTTATAGAATTTAACCTTTACGCTTTACGCGATTTAATCCCTTTTATCGAATTAACCAATTAAACGGTAAAATTTTTTTATGAAATTTTCACGCGATCCTTCTATCATACTTTAAACCTTAATAAAATAATAAAATAAATATTTTGACTTTGGATTGTGGTCTCGAAACCACTGTTCCAATTAGCCCTAAGATCGGGTTGTTACAAGATCAATTCTAACTAAACACTAAAAGATATAATTAATAATTTTAAATCAATTATTGTACGAAAAATATGAAATAAAGGATTTTTAAGGTTTCATAATAATAGTAATAAAAAAATAACATTAAAATTTCAAGAGATTAAAAAGGGAGAATAAATCAAATCTGATTATGGGTGATTAGCTTGCTTCAGTAATTGGGAAGCTCACAAAGAGCCTATCAGGAAGCTTATCCGTAATAAGAAGCTTATAAGATCCATAATCAGAAAGTTCACAAAGAAATTTTTATCAGGAAGCTCATGAAGAGCCTTTAAATAGGAGCTCCAAATAGTCGTATATCGGGAAGTTCAAGCGAGTCATATTAGGATGCTCACAAAGAGCTGCATTTGTGTCTGCAATATATGCAGGATCATTATCGATCATATAACAGGATGTTCACATAGAGCTGCGATAGTCCGCTACACGTGCAGGATCACTACTGATGAGGATGCTCACAGGAACCATATAACGGGAAGCACGAGAGGGCTTATAACGGGATGCTCGTAGGAGCTGTGGTGTGTCTGCAACATTTGGAAGACTACAACCAATTCAAGAAATCCTGTATCCATCAAATTCCATTATTCAAACCAGATTAAATATTTGTCTGGTTTGATAGATATGTAATCAATCTGATGTATATGACATTTATACAATTCACATACATAACATTCAATTCAAGCATATAAATATACACAATTTAGTTACACGAACTTACCTCAACACTTGCTCGTGCATGAAGATCTACTAATCCGACACTTTTTCTTTTCCTCGATCCAATTCTGTATTTGGACTTTTCGGATCTATATAAATAAATTTAATCATCAATTTATTACATTTCATATTCAAATCAACCCAAATCATTTTTAGGCAAAAGTACCATTTTGCCCCTATACTTTTGATTAATTTCAGTTTCATCCCTAGCCTCGGAAAATGAAATTCATGCAATTCAATCCTTAATCCAAGCCTAGCTAAATTTTTCATATCACATTTATAGCTCATCTTTTTACAAAAAATCAAAAATTTTCCATGAATTTTACATCTTTACAATTTAGTCCCTAAATCACAATTTCATCAAAATTCACTTTACAAAAGTTGTTTATCTTCAACCTTTAATTTTCTACCATAAATTTTAGAATTCAACATATTCAACCATAGAAAAACTTTAATACTTTAATAACGTTTCAAATTAATCCCCAAAATAGCTAGATTAGGTTATTTCGATCTCGAAAATATAAAAATTACTAAAAATAGGACAAGATTACTTACCCAATTAGGCTTGCTTGATTTCCTTTCTCTTTCCTAGGGTTTCCATAGAAATTTGGGGAAGAAGATGATAATAATATGATATTTTTGTCTTTTAATTTAATTATCAACTTTAATTTTTTCAACTTTCCAATTTAGTCCTTTTTTTCTTTAATTTCCATTGATGAATCATCATAATATCTACTAACTTTTCTTAATGGTCTAATTACAATATAAGGACCTTAAATTTTGAATTTCATAGCTATTTAATCCTTCTAGCTACTAGAATTCAAACTTTGCACTTTATACAATTTGGTCCTTTCCTCCGAATTAAACATAAAATCAGTAAAATTTTTTTATAAAAAAATTCATACGTCTTTCCTATCATGATGAAGACCATGCAATAATATTAAAATAAATTTTCTTTTTGACTTAGATTTGTGGTGCCGAAACCACTATTTCGATTTCACTGAAAACAGGATGTTACAAGTCTCCCCGCTTAAAAATTTTCGTCCTCAAAAAGCTTACCAGTAAAGAGATTCAGATATTGTTTTCTCATGGTATCCTCCGGTTCCCAGGTAGCTTCTTCTATACCATGTCGTTTCCGAAGAACTTACACTAAAGCTACCCTTTTATTTCTTAATTCTTTTGTTTCATATGCCAAAATTTTAATTGGCTCTTCATTGTAAGTCATGTCAGGCTGAATCTCAACTTCTGTCGGAGAAATAACATGTGAAGGATCTGGTCGATACCATCGTAACACAAACACGTGGAAAACATTATGAATTTTGTCAAGCTCTAATGGTAATGCTAACCGATATGAAATAGGTCCAATTCTTTCAATAATCTCATATGGCCCGATGAACTGTGGACTCAGTTTTCTTTTACGGCCAAACCGGAGAACTTTCTTCCAAGGTGATAGTTTTAAGAATACCTTATCACCGACTCAAAATTCTATCTTTTTTCATTGTAGATAGGCATAAGACTTTTGATGATCAGAGGCTGCTTTCAAACTATCTCTAATCACTTCACTTTTTCTTCAGTCTCACAGATTAAATCAACTCCGTGTATCTTTTTCTTACTAAGCTCTATTCAATATAATGGATTTCTACATTTATGACCATACAAAGCCTCATACGGTGCCATTTTAATGCTTAACTGATAGCTATTATTGTATGCAAATTCAACTAAAGGTAGATACTTTTCCCAATACCTTCGAATTCTAGTACGCAACACCGAAGCATAGCTTCTAAAATCTGAATCACACTCTCAGACTGACCATCAGTCTGAGGATGGAATGCGGTGCTGAAATGTAACTATGTACTCAGAGCTTCTTGTAACTTATTCCAGAATCGGGATGTAAATTGAGGATCCCTGTCTGAAATAATAGAGACAGACACTCCATATAATTGGATAATCTCAAAAACATATAATTCTAATAATCTATCTAGGGAAATATCCATACGTACCGGAATAAAGTATGCAAACTTCTTTAAATGGTCAACTATTACCCAGATAACATCTTTCTATTTTGGAGATAAAGGTAACCCTGATACAAAGTCCATAGAAACTCTTTCCCATTTCCATTTCGGTATCGTCACTGGTTGTAAATCCCGAAGGTACCTGATGTGCAGCTTTAACTTGCTGACATATCAAAACATTTAGATACAAATTTAGAAATGTCACGTTTCATTCTTGGCCACCAGTACATCTTTTTCAAATAATTATACATTTTATTACTCCCCGGATGAACAGACATAATACCATTATAGGCTTCAATCAAAATCTTTTGTATAAGTTTTAAATTATTCGGTATACAAATTCTACCTCTGAATAACAGACAACCATCAGACCTAATCTGAAATTCTGAATCAGAATTTGACTCACATTGTACTGTTTAGCTTGTAATTCATCATCACTTTACTGAGCTTTGCAAATCTGTTGCAGAAATTTCGGTCTAACTTTTAACTCAACTAGGATTGAACCATCCTCTGTCAATGACTTCCGGGTATTCATTACTCGTACTATATATTTTCTGTTCAAAGCATCTGCAACCACATTGGCTTTTCCTGGATGATAATCGATAACCAGATCATAATCTTTCAATAATTCCAGCCACCTGCACTGTCTCAAGTTCAATTATTTTTATGACATCAGATACTTTAAACTTTTGTGATCAATGAATATATGGCATTTTTCACCAAATAGATAGTGTACCCAAATTTTCAGTGCAAAAATAATGGCTTCCAATTCTAGATCATGTATCGGGTAGTTCTTTTCATATGGTTTCAGCTGTCCAGAAGCATAGGCTATTACTTTACCTTCTTGCATCAAGCCACAACCTAAACCATTTAATGATGCATCGTTGTAAACTACAAATTCCTTACCCGATTCAGGCTGAACTAGCATAGGTGCTTCAGTCAACAAGGCTTTCAACTTGTCAAAACTCTGCTGCCATTTATTAGTCCATTCAAATTTCACATCTTTCGGCAACAATCGTGTCATTGGAGCAGCTATCATAGAGAACCCTTTTACAAACCTCCGATAATAACTGGCTAATTCCAGAAAACTTCTAACTTCAAACACAGTCTTTGATGGTTTCCAATTAACAATTGCTGAAACTTTATTCAGCTTAACTTTGATGCCTTTAGTAGATACTATATGTCCAAGAAAACCAACTTCCTGAAGCCAAAATTCACATTTACTAAATTTAGCATACATTTGTTTCTTACGCAGAGTTTGTAGCACAATTCTCAGATGATCAGCATGTTCATTTTAATCTCAAGAATATACCAAAATATCATCAATAAATGCCACCACAAACTTATCCAAGTATGGTCTAAAAATTATGTTTATTAAATCCATAAATACTACAGGTGCATTTGTCAAACCGAATGGCATCACAAGAAACTCATAGTGCCCGTACCTAGTTCTGAAGGCTGTCTTCGATACATCTAAGTCTTTTACTCGTAACTGATAATAGCCAGAACTAATATCAATCTTTGAAAACACAGTGGCAACTTTCAATTGATCAAACAAGTCATCAATGCAGGGAAGTGGATACTTATTCTTAATTGTAACTTTGTTAAGCTGCCTATAATCAATACATAATCTCAGTGGTCCATCTTTCTTTTTAACAAATAAAACTGGTACACCTCAAGGTGATAAATTAGGTCGAGTAAAACCTGTAACACTCCATACCCGGCCCAAACATTATGGCCTAATCTGGCGTGTCACATCACACTGCTTTTCGAAAATATGCACTTTGTTGGTAAAAACTTGTTTGAATAGTTAAAATCTCTTTGTGGTTTGTTAAAAGCTTTAATATGTTATATTCCTTGTCATTATCCATTCAGCTAGTCAAAACATTAGGTATATTAAATTGCCATTATTTTATTGCACTGATTTAAACGCAGAAGCTTTTCAAAACTTTGAAGGTTAAATCATGTGTCTTTACAAATAATCGATAATTTGAAAACTCGTCTTCCCCTAGACTAGCAGTTTTAAGTGAGCAAGCAAATACCCAATTAAAATTTAAATCCATAAAAGGCCTTATTACAGAATTAAAAACCCAAAACGAAAATTTAGATAAAAGTAAAATCATGCATAGCATTATTACGGTCATGTGGCCACCTCCGAGTCCCTCGCAGAACCATATCCTCTAAAGCTGGGAATTACCTGCACAGTTAGAAAAAGGGTGAATTTATAAGAAACTCAGTGTGTAATCCCTTATCGAACAGTCAGAATATAATACGCAGTAATAGTCCAGGCCTGAGCCCATTTCAGTGATAGTAACAGTGTCAGTGCAGTAATGCAACAGTGAAACCCAACCCAATCCAGCCAGACACACCACTCCGTACCACCAATCACACCACGTAGGGACAAAGTGACCCACATAGCCAGACACACCAATATCAGTATCGCAGTAGAGCTGCGAGTAATGGTATCGCAGCAAAGCTGCTAGTAATCAGTATAAAGGCTAAAAGCCAACAGTACAATATACTTCCTCCATAACAATATCCTAACCCCATGCAATATGTCATGTCATAATCTCACACGTGAATGCAGAATGTCATGCTCAAAAAGACTAGTCAAATCATAGCACAATCAGTCTTTGACCCTCGAGAGGTAAAATAGTCATTTTACCCTATAGGGGTATTTTGGTCATTTTACCTACCTTGGGGTCTAGGTACTCTTATGACCCATCAGAAGGTCTACAGTCGCCTCGAGCGACTCGTGTAACCTCAACGGTCCTAACAGTGTAAATGGGCCCAATGCCCATTATGTTGCCCAAGTAGGCCCACACACCCTTGTGGCCGATCAAGCTTAAAAGTTATCACGGCCATGCGAACTACACAACCCAGTCCATTAATTACCATATATTGTGGAATTTATCCGTGTAAAGCCCATAAGCCCATTAGGCCCACACGGCCCATTTCAACCCATCGTGGCCCAGAATGGCCCAAACCCATTAGAACGCTTTTGGCGGCCTCCACAGTCTAAAACCCATGTTTCGTGGGTTTTGTTCACCACATGAGCGATTGCACGCCCATGTGGCCTCAATCGCCCTATCCTTTGGCTTTTCGGCTTTTGTCGATTTATAGTATAGGTGGTGTGAATACACACCTGATTGTGAAATTGAGTGAACAACCCACCACGGCAAAGCCTACATTCATTCAAGATTTGCCATCAGTTTTCCAATTGATAGATTCCTTAATACTAAAACCTAAATCATTACTCCCTACCCACTTTGAACGAATGAAAATAGCTTATTGCCCTGATCGCTGATTAAGAATCGATCTCACGTCCTTACCGATTATATACTTTAGAAATGAAACTTATTAGACGGGATTGTTTACCCAAAGAAGAAGAAAAACAATAGGACTTAAAACCCCCAACAAGTAACAGAACATGTAACACCTTTAACCCATATCCGTGTCAAATTTGGGGTTACGAAGCATTACCGAAAAAGACACATCTTTCATAAATTTACCCATTCTCTTAAGTTACATTCGAGTGCTTGTATACATACGTGCAACATATGATTACTTAAAACTTAACATAAAATATAAGTCACTTTAATTACACGAGTTATATGTTGAAATTTGACTAAATCCATATTAAACATACGTCACACTTACAAGTCAATGCACATGTCTTGAGACTCAAGTCATAATTATTTAATCAATACATTAATCAAATCATGTACTCAAAACTTGAATAGCATTCGAACACTTACAGAAATAAAACAAAATACCAAATGTCGTAGATTGTTTATGCACATTTTAGGCCAGCAATTTAAAGTTACTAAGCTTTGTGACTATAATATAATTTGAACAAACAAGTTCACAAGTAATTGCATTTTTATTATTATTAAATAAGAGTCATTCAAGCATACATCATATATGCACAAGACATACGCCTATGTTATATTTGGTTTACAAAGTGTCTTAAGGAACTACTTCAAATTATGCACTTTTAGTTTGACTAATAATGACTATATCTAAGTACCTTTACTGAATCCATACATTGCTATAGTTTCAAGTTAAATTATTATAAGCATAATCGAATACATTCTAAAACATAATTTATATCCTATTTTATTTGGAATTGCGGAACCACAAAGTAACCTAAACTAATAAATCCAAATAACATATCCAACTTGTAACTATTTGGTCAAAACATTATATAGTTATCCTTACCAAAGTTAACCATTTAAAATTCATGCAAATACATGCGTATGTAACTTAATTGTTTCACTTCGATACTGAGCAAAAATTAGTAGACCATTTCCCAAGTACTAAACATAGCTTATAGCACATGTACTAACATCGACCTTAACCTCCCCGAAGTATAGCTGAGTATTTTATAAATACCATTCATATAATAACACTAAGCAATTATAAGAACCCCGTTTTCTCACATATACGTATTTTTTTTGCCTATACATAATCTATAACCAAATAAACTATATGCACAACCCAATGATCAACTACTTCAACGTACAATATAGATATCACAAAAACTATCCATCCCAAATTCATAACATAATAATCAAAATGGACTTAAGCCACAACCAAACAAAGTCATATTTAAGTAAGAAAATTTAAGCCATTTTCGCATGGCTCATTTACATAACTTCCAACCTATCCAAAACATACACTAGCCTGTACATGCCATAGTTCCAAAACGCAATTTATAAAATACCGAAGACAGTCAATAGCGTGATAAGCTCCTCTGACGGTTCCTGGATTCGTAACTTGAATTCAAAATCTATAAAACTGAGTAAATATGGAAACACAGAGTAAGCTATCATAGCTTAGTAAGTCGTAAGCAAATAAAAAACTCAATAAAATTATCAGCTTAATTAAATTAAATCAAACTGTATTATCATAACACATTTAGATCCCAACACTTATAAGCTCATGTTTTAAATACATATTCATATAGGTATACATATTCATTTATTAATGTTACCTTGGCTGAATACCCATATAGCCAAATTAACCTATTATTATTTAACTTTCAAAGTCAAATAGCCCTTATAAATTTAGTTCCCATGCGCACAATTACGTAAGCTCACATATCAAAAAATAATTTCATGTACATATATTAGATAAATGGCCGGTTATTCAATAATCACATATGTACATAATTGGAATTTATTCCATAACATTCACAAGGCCGAATACCCACATGAATAAATTAACCAATGTCACTCAACTTTCAAATCTAATAAGTCAATATATAACCATTTATACATATGTTCATATAAATAAGCTTGAGAATCATAATAAAACATGAAGTACATATACTTTTGTAACACCCCAAACCTGGCCAAGACGTTATGGCCAGATCTGACGTGTCACATGGACTTACGACTTAGTATGCATTCGTTGGTTTAAGTGATTGGGGTGGTCTTTGTAAAAACAGCGGTTGAATGAAAAGCTGGTTTATCAATCTTTAAGCTATCCATTTGTTGTGTGACAACCCAAATTAGACCCTGGTCGGAATGTGGTTTCGAGACCACATTACCGATCCAAAAATTTATTTTCGTGTTTTAATTGCATAAATTGTTGTGTGACAGTGAATATATGAGAAATTAAATGCTTAATATTAGCATTAGGATTGTGAATTCATTCAAAAAGGACCTAGTTGACGAAGTTAGAAAAGATGATAGATGAATTATAAGGATTAATTAATAATAGGGTGAGGAAGCATGGCTTTGCATGTCAAATTGCCCATAAAATTCATGGTGGCCGGCCAAGGAGTGATGATGCTCCACTCATTCTAATTTAATATGTTTCTTTGGTGAACAAATGATGGGGATAATAATAGAAAAGGGAACAAAAAAAATGGGTGTCATACTTGCCATCTCCTAGCCGAAAAACCAAGAAAAAGAAGGGGAGAAAAAAAACTTGGAAAGAATTCGGCCATTGCTTGTGCCTAGGGGGAGTGTTTGATGTTGTGGCATGAAAAATGAGGGAGTTTGAATGCTTAATAAGGAGGGAAGAAGGAATGTTCATGTTTTCTTTCTTTTGCAATTGTTCTAACTAGAGGAAGAAGAGGAAGCAAGATTCGGCCAAGGTGGTCCTTTAGACCAAGGTATGTTCAATGATATTTTTGGAAGCTTACCCTACCTTTGGGGTGATGAGTCTAGATTCTATCTATTCCATGGTTGGATTTGGGGTTGTTGGAGAGTTAGGATTCGGCTAAGGAGTTTAAAAATAAAAGCTAGTTGATACCTTGATGCTATTAGCATGCTAGTTATATGGATGTGTTAAGTTGCTTGTTATGTTAGCATGAAAGTTGAAAATTGTTAAGCTATTTTGTTGGAGGTGCCGAACTTAGGACTAGGAAGAGAATGAGTATTCGGCTAACATAGTGGAAAGGTGGTGTTGCCGATTGCTAGATTCAGACTAGGGGAGTGGCTATAATGGGCATTAAGATGTGGAACTTAAGAAATGTAGTTATATGTGGACTTACATGATGTTACAAATAGGTGTGAAAATATGCTAGATTAGGAAAACTCGATTAAGTGTTCATGAGATGAAATTAGGTGTTTAAATGATGTTATAGTTGACATTGTACATGTATACATGCATTTCGGCCATGGTCTTTGCTTGAATTTGAGATTTGTAATGTGATTTTCCTAAATTGTCTATGAATTTTTGGTTGTTGATTCCATGGTAATGGTATATTGAATCCATGAAAATTTAGTAAGGTTGCATTCGGCAACTTGCTTGGAATTAAAAATTGATGTCTAAGCTTAGGTGATTTCGATGATTATATATATATATATATTCATAAGTATTTTTAGTTGATTCGGCTTTGGTAGTTGCATGAGGTTATTAGCCGAATATACTAACATACATATACATGTGAAATTGGATTGTAAATATTTAGCAAGGTGGTTAAACTAGTTAAATTATTGATTTAGCTCAAGGAGTTAAAGGAGGTGAATCGAGCAAAGGCAAAGAAAAGGTTATCGAGTGGCCGAGTTGGAACCGTCTTACCCAACACGAGGTAAGTCATTAAGCATGTAGTTGGTATTATTTCAATAGTCATAATGTTATGTATTGATGCTGAATGGAATGAATAAATGTACATATATATATATGCATGTACGTATGTGATGATGAAATTGTTGAATGAAAGAAAAGAGGTAAGATGTACTGAGTTGTTGATCTCGGCACTAAACGTGCGGGATAACCATTTATGACCATGAGATTGGCGCTAAGGGCGCGGGATTTAATTATACAGCACTAAGTGTGCGATATGACTATGTTGCACTAAGTGTGCGAAATGAATATGATGCACTAAGTGTGCGAATTGATCATGCGGCACTAAGTGTGCGAGTTTGACTATGTAGCACTAAGTGTGCGATTTGATTACGTAGCACTAAGTGTGCGAGTTGATTATATAGCACTGAGTGTGCGGGCTCAATATACATTCGTGAATCATTATGGACACTATGTGTGCGACACTATTGAGTCGATCGCGGACAGCGGATCGGGTAAGTGTCTTGAGTACATGGCTAATAGGTGCTATGCTTATACTTGGTGTTGAGCTCGGTAAGTTGAACCTATGTGACAAATATACTTGAAGTCACGTACATAAAATTTATCATAGAATGGGTGAAAGGCCATTTAGTTGTATGTTTGTAACGAAAATAAAATGATTTATGAAAATGCCTCGAATATCCTATTGATGAGTATGTGGATTGTGAATGCATAAATTGGTATGAAATTGAATCGATAGGTTGGAGGAACTATGGTATGGTTCGGTATGGATGGAGTAAATTGTCTCGTTCCATTTTGTTTCCTCTTGTGATAATGTTATTGATGGATGGTAGTGCATTGCTTTTGACTTACTGAGTTATAAACTCACTCGGTGTTTCCTTGTCACCCATTATAGGTTGCTTGGACTCATCTATTTTTGCGGGGTCAGGCCGTCATCGAAGTCATCACATCGGATAGCAAGTTTTGGTACTTTCTTCTTAGTTGGCTTAGAAGAACATTTTGGCATGTATAAGCTATTACGTGGTGTTTGAACTTTGGCATGTAAACTTTAAGCCATGCGAAAATGGCACGAATGTTCGATTGAGTTGGATCAAGGGTAGGCATGAAATGGACCTAGTTACTTTCGTAACAGATGCTGGCAGCAGCAGTGTCATGAGATTGAAAAATCACTAAAAATAGTAGGAGTGGAATTAATTGATGAATAAATTATGTAATCGAAGCTCGATGAGTCTATTTTCTTGAGGAAGTAACGAAAAGATCATATGGGCAGTATATTAAGAGATAATCAGATTTTTGTGGGACAGGGCCAGAACGGTTTCTGGATTCCCTGCTCCGACTTTGGAAATTCATAATAAATTAACCAGAGATAATTAGGGGTCGTACCATATATGTACAGATTCCTCTCTGAGTCTAGTTCTCATAGAAACAAACGGCATCAGTATTGAAGCCCCGTGCAGGGAAATATCCAAGTCGTAATGGGCAAAGGTCAGTGTAGTCGACCCCTGCAACATGGGAGACTTTGACTAATAAACTGTACTAATTGGCCCAACCAAAAATTCTAGAAAAAAATACATAGATGGGCACATGAGTCTAGTTTCTGGGAAAAATTACGAAACTGATTTTTGAGTTACGAAACTCAAGATATGATTTTAAAACGACTAGTACACAGATTGGGCAGTGTCTGGAAAATAAATTTTATAAGGGGTTAAAGTCAGTTAACACCTCGTGTTCGACTCCGGTGTCGGTTTCGGGTTCGGGGTGTTACATTTGATTGGTATCAGAGCTATGGTTTAGTCGGTTCTAGGACTACCATAGCGCGTATGAGTCTAGCTATACATGCCGAATGTTAATGTCTAAATGTGTGATGAATTCCGACGGTTGAAATGTTTTTGTTTTGATTAAGTAAATGGACCCCGATGAAGAAAAAACCCTAGCGGATGACGTTGAGAGCGTAGCGGCTGCTCCTGCACAAGGGACGCCGCCTGTTGAACCTCAGTCATCTGCAAATAATCAAGGTGAGGGGGCTAAACAAGCCTTCTTTACCATGATGAATGAGTGGGTCGCGCAATATGCCCGAACCAACCCGGCTGTCCAACAATTCCCAAATTTGAATAATCCACCCCAAGAGCCTGTAATGCCATCAGTCGCTGATCCTGTGAGGCTGAGTAAGCCACCTGTAGACTTGATTAGGAAGCGTGGGGCCGAGGAGTTCAAGGCCATAGTAACTGATGATGCCGAAAGGGCCGAGTTCTGGCTTGATAACACCATTCGGGTGTTCGATGAATTGTCATGCACACCCGACGAATGTCTAAAATGTGCTGTATCTTTGTTGCGAGACTCAGCCTACTATTGGTGGAGGACCTTGATTTCCATAGTCCCAAACGAGCGAGTAACTTGGGACTTCTTTCGAACGGAATTCCGAAAGAAATTTATTAGCCAACGGTTCATTGATCAGAAGCGTAAGGAGTTCTTGGAACTCAAGCAAGGCCGTATGACTGTATCTGAATACGAACATGAATTCGTAAGACTCAGTAGGTATGCCCGGGAGTGTGTAGCTGACGAGGTTGCTATGTGCAAAAGATTCGAGGAAGGATTGAATGAAGATTTAAAGCTACTAATGGGTATTTTGGAAATAAAAGAATTCGTAACACTAGTCGAACGAGCCTGCAAGGCGGAAGAACTTGGAAAGGAGAAGAGGAAGGCTGAATTTGAAGCTAGAGATTATCGTAAAAGATCGACGGGTAAAGCTCCGTTCTCAGCTGTAAAAAAGTTCAGGGAGGACATTAATAAGTCGAGGGCGACTACGGGAATTTCCATCAGGGCAAGACCATCGATAGGCTCCCGAGCTACTTCGGTAGCTAGTGTGGGCAATAATCGTCACGAGAAACCTGAATGTCCCCAATGTGGAAGACGACACCTAGGTGAATGTTGGGGCAAGTCTACTAGCAGGGCCTGTTACGGATGCGGTTCGAAGGACCACCTCATTAGAGATTGCACGGAGCTGGATGAGAAGAATAAGATTCAAGGTGCAAGACCTAGTGGAGTGACATCTAGAGGTAGACCACCGAGAATTTTTGGAGGCAGGGGTGGTAGTCAGAGGGGGGCTTCTGATACGGCCGATCGCGCCGAGAACCATGCTCTTGCTAGAGCATATGCCATTCGCGCACGAGAGGAGGCATCCTCCCCCGACGTCATCACTGGTACCTTCACTCTCTTTGATACTAATGTGATTGCATTGATTGACCCTGGTTCTACTCATTCATATGTATGCGAAACCTTAGCAACCCGTAAGACTCTACCTGTTGAGTCTACTGAGCTCGTAATTCGAGTATCAAACCCTTTGGGTCAATGCGTACTTGTTGATAAAGTGTGTAAGAGATGCCCTCTAATAATCCGAGAATCCTGTTTTCCGGCCGATTTGATGCTTTTGCCGTTCGACGAGTTTGATGTTATTCTTGGTTTGGATTGGTTAACCGCGCATGATGCGGTTGTGAATTGCAAAAGCAAGACTATCGATTTGAGGTGCGCAAATAACGAAATAATCCGAGTTGAGTCTGCGGACTTAAGGGGTTGCCAGCTGTAATATCAGTAATGTTGGCCCAGAAATATGTAAGGAAAGGGTGCGAAGCATACCTCGCGTATGTACTTGATGACAAGGAGTTAGAAAAGAAACCCGAATCGGTGCCGGTGGTCTGTGAATACCCGGATGTTTTTCCTGAAGAGTTACCGGGTTTGCCACCTGTTCGAGAGGTAGAGTTTGGTATTGAGCTTGTACCTGGAACTACGCCTATTTCGATCGCTCCGTATCGTATGGCACTAACCGAGTTAAAAGAGTTGAAAGCTCAGTTGCAGGAATTGACGGATAGAGGCTTCGCTCGACCGAGTTTCTCACCTTGGGGTGCCCCAGTATTGTTCGTGAAAAAGAAGGACGGAACCATGAGGTTGTGCATTGATTATCGTCAACTGAATAAAGTGACGATAAAGAATAAGTATCCGTTACCGCGTATTGATGATCTGTTCGATCAATTAAAGGGAGCATCGGTGTTTTCAAAGATAGATTTGAGATCGGGTTATTATCAGTTGCGGATTCGAGATTCGGACGTACCCAAAACTGCTTTCAGAACGAGGTACGGTCACTACGAGTTCTTAGTGATGCCGTTCGGACTCACTAATGCCCTGCGGTGTTTATGGATTTGATGAATCGGATCTTCAAGCCGTATTTGGATCGGTTCGTAGTTGTGTTTATTGATGACATCTTGGTCTATTCAAGAGATGAGACCGAACATGCTTAGCATCTGAGGCAAGTGTTGCAAATTTTGCGGGATAAGCAGTTATATGCTAAGTTCAGTAAGTGTGAGTTCTGGTTAAGAGAGGTTAGCTTCTTGGGTCATGTGGTATCCGCATTGGGTATTCGAGTTGACCCGAGCAAAATTTCAGCCATACTTAACTGGAAGCCTCCGAGAAATGTTACCGAAGTCCGGAGCTTTCTAGGGCTCGTCGGTTATTACCGACGATTTGTCAAAGGTTTCTCGATGATAGCCACACCAATGACGAAGCTACTTCAGAAGGATGTTAAGTTCGAATGGACGGAGAAATGTCAGAAAAGCTTCGATCAACTGAAAACTCATCTGACTGAAGCTCCAATTTTGGTGCAACCCGAATCGGGTAAAGAGTTTGTCGTTTATAGTGACGCATCCCTACTTGGGTTGGGTTGCGTATTGATGCAGGAAGGTCGAGTTGTAGCCTATGCGTCGAGACAATTGAAGCCACACGAGAGAAATTATCCGACCCATGATCTCGAACTAGCCGCCATTGTGTTTGCATTGAAAATATGGCGACATTATTTGTTTGGTGAGAAGTGCCATGTGTTTCGGATCAGAAAAGTCTCAAATATTTGATGACTCAACGAGACTTGAATCTGCGACAAAGACGTTGGCTTGAGTTGTTGAAAGATTACGAGCTTGTCATTGATTACCACCCGGGAAAGGCTAATGTGGTTGCGGACGCCTTAAGCCGGAAATCACTGTTTGCTTTGCGAGCGATGAATGTACACTTGTCTGTTCTACCTGACAATGTGTTAGTAGCTGAATTAAAAGCCAAACCATTATTGACTCATCAAATTCGTGAAGCTCAGAAAGTTGATGATGAATTGGTTGCAAAACGAGCTGAGTGTGTTCCGAACAAGGAATCGGAGTTTCAGATTGATGATGATGGTTGTTTGAGGTTTAGAAGTCGTTTGTGCGTTCCAAGGAATTCAGAACTCATTCCGATGGTCCTGAACGAAGCCCATTGTAGCCGAATGTCAATTCACCCGGGGAGCACGAAAATGTACAACGACTTGAAACGTCGGTTTTGGTGGCATGGTATGAAGCGAGACATCTCCGACTTTGTTTCGAGATGTTTAATATGTCAACAGGTGAAAGCGGAACATCAAGTGCCTTCAGGATTACTTCAGCCGATCATGATACCCGAGTGGAAATGGGATCGAGTCACAATGGACTTTGTGTCCGGACTGCCATTGTCAGCAAGTAAGAAGGATACAATTTGGGTTGTTGTTGATAGACTGAATAAGTCGGCTCACTTTATTCCCGTGCGTACGGATTTTTCATTGGATAGACTAGCTGAATTGTACGTTTCTCAGATTGTGAGATTACACGGGGTACCTATTTCTATCGTGTTGGATAGAGATCCGAGATTCACCTCATGATTTTGGAAGAAATTGCAAGAAGCTTTGGGTACCAAGCTGCATTTTAGCACCACTTTTCATCCCAAACCGATGGTCAATCCGAGCGGATAATTCAGATACTTGAGGATATGTTGAGATGTTGCATCCTCGAGTTTAGTGGTTCATGGGAACGGTATTTACCCTTGATCGAATTCGCTTACAACAATAGTTTCCAATCAAGTATTAAGATGGCACCTTACGAGGCTTTGTACGGTCGTAAATGCCGTACACCATTGTTTTGGACCGAGCTCGGTGAAAGTAAAATTTTCGGAGTTGATTTGATTAAAGATGCCGAACAGAAAGTAAAGGTAATCCGTGAAAGTCTCAAGGTAGCCACAGATCGTCAAAAATCGTATGCGGATCTGAAACGGAAGGACATTGAATATCAGGTGGGAGATAAAGTGTTCCTCAAAGTTTCGCCTTGGAAAAAGGTACTCAGATTTGGCCGTAAAGGCAAGTTGAGCCCGAGATTCATTGGGCCGTATGAAATTTCCGAACGAGTGGGGCCGGTTGCATATAGATTGATTTTGCCTCCTGAACTTGAAAAGATTCACGACGTCTTTCATGTTTCGATGCTTCGGCGCTATAGATCTGATCCTTCGCACATAATTAGTCCGTCGGAGGTTGAAATTCAGGCTGATATGAGCTATGAAGAAGAACCGATTCGTATCCTAACTCGTGAAGTGAAAGAGTTGCGAAATAAAAGGGTTCCGTTGGTTAAGGTGTTGTGGCTTAAACACGGGATCGAGGAAGCAACCTGGGAACCCGAGAGCTCGATGAAAGAACGATACCCAAACCTATTTACCGGTAAGATTTTCGGGGACGAAAATTTCTTATGTGGGGGAGAGTTGTGACAACCCAAATTAGACCCTGGTCGGAATGTGGTTTCGAGACCACATTACCGAGCCAAAAATTTATTTTCGTGTTTTAATTGCATAAATTGTTGTGTGACAGTGAATATATGAGAAATTAAATGCTTATATTAGCATTAGGATTGTGATTCATTCAAAAAGGACCTAGTTGACGAAGTTAGAAAAGATGATAGATGAATATAAGGATTAATTAATATAGGGTGAGGAAGCATGGCTTTGCATGTCAAATTGCCCATAAAATTCATGGTGGCCGGCCAAGGAGTGATGATGCTCCACTCATTCTAATTTAATATGTTTCTTTGGTGAACAAATGATGGGATAATAATAGAAAGGGAACAAAAAAAAATGGTGTCATACTTGCCATCTCCTAGCCGAAAAACCAAGAAAAAGAAGGGGAGAAAAAACTTGAAAGAATTCGCCATTGCTTGTCCTAGGGGATGTTGATGTGTGCATGAAAATGAGGGATTGAATGCTTAATAAGGAGGGAAGAAGGAATGTTCATGTTTTCTTTCTTTTGCAATTGTTCTAACTAGAGGAAGAAGAGGAAGCAAGATTCGGCCAAGGTGGTCCTTTAGACCAAGGTATGTTCAATGATATTTTTGGAAGCTTACCCTACCTTTGGGGTGATGAGTCTAGATTCTATCTATTCCATGGTTGGATTTGGGTTGTTGGAGAGTTAGGATTCGCTAAGGAGTTTAAAATAAAAGCTAGTTGATACCTTGATGCTATTAGCATGCTAGTTATATGGATGTGTTAAGTTGCTTGTTATGTTAGCATGAAAGTTGAAAATTGTTAAGCTATTTTGTTGGAGGTCGAACTTAGACTAGGAAGAGAATGAGTATTCGGCTAACATAGTGGAAAGGTGGTGTTGCCGATTGCTAGATTTAGACTAGGGGAGTGGCTATAATGGGCATTAAGATGTGGAACTTAAGAAATTAGTTATATGTGACTACATGATGTTACAAATAGGTGTGAAAATATGCTAGATTAGGAAAACTCGATTAAGTGTTCATGAGATGAAATTAGGTGTTTAAATGATGTTATAGTTGACATTGTACATGTATACATGCATTTCGGCCATGTCTTTGCTTGAATTTGAGATTTGTAATGTGATTTTCCTAAATTGTCTATGAATTTTGGTTGTTGATTCCATGGTAATGGTATATTGAATCCATGAAAATTTAGTAAGGTTGCATTCGGCAACTTGCTTGGAATTAAAAATTGATGTCTAAGCTTAGGTGATTTCGATGATGATATATATATTCATAAGTATATTTAGTTGATTCGGCTTTGGTAGTTGCATGAGGTTATTAGCCGAATATACTAACATACATATACATGTGAAATTGGATTGTAATATTAGCAAGGTGGTTAAACTAGTTAAATTATTGATTTAGCTCAAGGAGTTAAAGGAGGTGAATCGAGCAAGGCAAAGAAAAGGTTATCGAGTGGCCGAGTTGGAACCGTCTTACCAACACGAGGTAAGTCATTAAGCATGTAGTTGGTATTATTTCAATAGTCATAATGTTATGTATTGATGCTGAATGAAATGAATAAATGTACATATATAATATATGCATGTACGTATGTGATGATGAAATTGTTGAATGAAAGAAAAGAGGTAAGATGTACTGAGTTGTTGATCTCGGCACTAAACGTGCGGGATAACCATTTATGACCATGGGATTGGCGCTAAGTGCGCGGGATTAATTATACAGCACTAAGTGTGCGATATGACTATGTTGCACTAAGTGTGCGAAATGAATATGATGCACTAAGTGTGCGAATGATCATGCGGCACTAAGTGTGCGAGTTTGACTATGTAGCACTAAGTGTG
Source organism: Gossypium hirsutum (assembly GCF_007990345.1). Taxonomy (NCBI): domain Eukaryota; kingdom Viridiplantae; phylum Streptophyta; class Magnoliopsida; order Malvales; family Malvaceae; genus Gossypium; species Gossypium hirsutum. Next base: position 52,313,562 of record NC_053433.1, on the reverse strand, counting down.
CGATTTGATTACGTAGCACTAAGTGTGCGAGTTGATTATATAGCACTGAGTGTGCGGGCTCAATATACATTCGTGAATCATTATGGACACTATGTGTGCGACACTATTGAGTCGATCGCGGACAGCGGATCGGGTAAGTGTCTTGAGTACATGGCTAATAGTGCTATGCTTATACTTGGTGTTGAGCTCGGTAAGTTAACCTATGTGACAAATATACTTGAAGTCACGTACATAAAATTTATCATAGAATGGGTGAAAGGCCGTTTAGTTGTATGTTTGTAACGAAAATAAAATGATTTATGAAAAGCTCGAATATCCTATTGATGAGTATGTGGATTGTGAATGCATAAATTGGTATGAATTGAATCGATAGGTTGGAGGAACTATGGTATGGTTCGGTATGGATGGAGTAAATTGTCTCGTTCATTTTGTTTCCTCTTGTGATAATGTTATTGATGGATGGTAGTGCATTGCTTTTGACTTACTGAGTTATAAACTCACTCGGTGTTTCCTTGTCACCCATTATAGGTTGCTTGGACTCATTATTTTTGCGGGGTCAGGCCGTCATGAAGTCACCACATCGGATAGCAAGTTTTGGTCTTTCTTCTTAGTTGGCTTAGAAGAACATTTTGGCATGTATAAGCTATTACGTGGTGTTTGAACTTTGGCATGTAAACTTTAAGCCATGCGAAAATGGCACGAATGTTCGATTGAGTTGGATCAAGGGTAGGCATGAAATGGACCTAGTTACTTTCGTAACAGATGCTGGCAGCAGCAGTGTCATGAGATTGAAAAATCACTAAAAATAGTAGGAGTGGAATTATTGATGAATAAATTATGTAATCGAAGCTCGATGAGTCTGTTTTCTTGAGGAAGTAACGAAAAGATCATATGGGCAGTTATATTAAGAGATAATCAGATTTTTGTGGGACAGGGCCAGAACGGTTTCTGGATTCCCTGCTCCGACTTTGGAATTCATAATAAATTACCAGAGATAATTAGGGGTCGTACCATATATGTACAGATTCTCTCTGGTATTTTCTAAACAACGGCCTTCCGTATTCCAAGTC